>NC_071667.1:6331022-6632500 GCF_028554725.1 Zeugodacus cucurbitae
AAAAAACCGCAAACGTGTCATAAACCATACTTTAAGCAAAAAAATGTGTACTTTTTCAGAAAATTTGTAAAAAATTTCTTTTTTTATAAATTTGTGTGATTTCTGTGGCATTTCGTGTTAATTGTACATATGTATTTACTTTTTTGTCAACATTTTTCATTTAAAACTTGAAATTTGAAGCACTAAAAAATTTTTAATGAAAAATAGAAATTCTTTTCTTGTTTATTTAAATTCAAGAGCACACACTTTATTATGTTTTGCGAGTTTTTAATCATTTGCACGTACCAGTGAATTCTCAGAAGAGCAGATTTATTGTTTATGGTTTTCACTACAATATATGTACATATATTTTTTTATAATCAAACACTATTTGTTGGAATTCTTTGTTTTGTTTTTGTTTAACAAATACAAACACTATGTTTTGCTTTCTTTCTTACGGCGATAAAATATTAAAGTTGACAAGCAACGACAAATAACGACAGCAAAACACAAATTGCAAGAAAAAACACATTTAAAACAATATTAAAAGAGCCAGCAATTAATAATAAAGCAAAATTAATATAAAAATCGTCAAATGAGTGTAGTATAACGCACTAGTACTGCTCGACACGTACTGCGTAAATATGTATTATCTGTATATACTCGTATACAGGGGGAATGGTTCCACTTGACGTAGTACCCTGCGAGCCGCACTTTCAACCAACGTCGACGGGCCAAAATAAAGCTGACTTGGCGAGCGAATACCACACGAACGAAACTCAACTGCCGGGCGATAACTGACTGGCTGACTGACTTCAGAAATCAACTCGCCACGCATAAGCCAGTAAAGTAAGTAAAGTCAATCTCAATGTATTTGCGGCTGTGCGCTGCGCTCCAAACGCCACCAAAAGTGAGTCGGAAAAGTAAACAAATGCAAAAGAAAAAACCAAAAACAAAAACCAAAACAGAAGTAAAGCCAAATAAATGCAGAATGAATGAGTCTCGGCAGAAGCACAAGTAAAATACGTTTTAGAAAATAAATATGAAAAATAATTATTAAACAAGCAGAGACAGTTACTCAGTTAACTTGGTATGAGAAACTCCCATTGCAGCTGGTTGAGCCAGAGAGTCGTGGCGATAGTGAGAAGAATACGTTAAGTGAAAGAGAGTGTGGGAGCACAATTTCAGCGTATAATAAGTACATAAAATAAAAATAAAAATGTAAAAAAATATATAAAAATAACGAAAAATGCATAAATAATTTAAAAATTTTTTCTAAATTAACGAAGAGCGACTTTAAGGGGTGGAAAATAGATAAATTCCATAAAGAATCCAGAGCACAGTTTAGCGATCGACTACAATTAAAGCAAGCAGAGCTTTATAATGAAATTTAAATGCCGAACTTGTGGCTAATGTAAGCGAATTGTCAGAGCTTATAGATTTTATGAGTGTTTCAATTGACAAAAATAGTCACTAAAAGTAAAATAATTACGCTTGAAAATATTTGTTTTCTTTGCAGGAGATAGATAAATTTGGTTTTATTTCGTTTATATATACCAACTAGAGTCAGGGTCTGTATGTCAGTCAAATCTCAAGTGAACCTCATTTTGGAAACAATTTCGTTCACCCTCGCAAATGAGCTGGAGCTTTACATTAAATTGGAGATATAACACATACATACGTTTACATTTATCCGTGAGAAAAATATCTCTTATAGTAGAAAGAGAGTTAATATTGTTATCTCATAAGTAAGAAAAGAGCGTAAATTCCAATTAAAAATAATATGTCTTAATTGATTTTAATTACTGCTATATATTGAATGGAGTAGCTGAAACTGTTAAAAATAGCTTTCAAGCGGTCGTAAGAACTTTTCAAAAATGAAATCAGTAATAAAAATTTATGAACAATATTTTGTAAAACATGCCTCTTCCTTCAATCTACTTTATTGCGTATGGTATTCATATTATGTTATACCATAACTTTAGCTTTAAGTGCTGAACACAAAGACGACGACACGACACGACGTAGCGACGGCTGATCACAAATGTCGCTTTGAAGCCAGCGTCGTGAACATTTTGAAGACGGCAGCGACATATCGAATAGGAATTTCATTGTTGCCGTACGAAAATCTTTAACTTCAATAAAATTTACATATTTAGATTAAAGTGAAATTTTTTGTGCAAAAAATGTAAAAATATATCGATTTATTTGCTTTAAATAATCCATTGTTATTATAAATGATATATCAAAGCTATTTTACGCTTCTGCTGGCAAAATAACGTCATACTTGTTAAAACTTTGAATAATTTTACATTTCACATATTAGTGGCAGCTCTACAGCGGCCATTGTCGTCGGCAAAATTAGAAACATTTCTAATTTGGCGACAGCGAAGACTTCAACCCTTTTGTCGTGAAGTCGTGCTGTTGTCAAAAAATCTGTGCCCATAAGAACGCGTGTATTTTAATATTTGACAGATGTCGCTCGTCGCTTGTCGTCTTCTATGTGTTCAGCACATTATTCTGATTAATAAGAGCGAATACTCTCCCTTTTTGGACAAATATATTGCTGTAGAGTTCTCTTAGCATTTCTCTTATGTTGGTTTGGAGTAACTTTGCAGTTGTTTATCTCTTTTGTGGTCTGTTTTTTATCGTCAAATATATCTCTTTGTAATGTTATAGCATTTTATTATTTATTGAGGATCACATTGGAAGTTCAGCTGATAATTGAGAGAATGTTTTTGTATACATATTTATATATGTAAGTATGGGAGCATGTATCTCTTTTACGGTGCTTCAATTTGAAAGCGTTGCACTTTTTGCCGGCTGCCGACTGTATTTATGCGGTTGATTACTTGCAGCTGGTGATATATGAACGCGTAGTCGAAAGATAATTCTGCGGCTTACATGTGTATATATATATGTGAGTTTGTGGGTGGATTAAGGTGACCAGCTGTTTTTTATTATTAAAATTATTTCAATTGTGTTTTCATTTAAAATAAATGAAATTTTTTTATTTCCACACATGTTTCAGTTATAAAAACAATAGTGCAATGCCGGAAATTTTAAAATAAATGAATTTCAATTAACAGATATTTTGTTGGGCTTTCAATGAACGGCGATTGAAGAAGTTAATTAAAAATAATAAAAATGTGTGAGCATATTGCAAAGTTTGCACTGTCTAATGCCATAAAGGCACATAGTAATAAAACAATAGCGCAATAAATGCAATTCGCACTAATTGATTTGACAGAGATGCTATCAGAGCTGTGTTTACAATTGAAATGGCAATAAAATAAATTGAGTGGAATTCAAGTGCAATGCGTGCATTATAAAGTATAAATTCTGATGAATATTTGAAATGTTCAAAATATGTAGGTACTATTGTGTAGTTTAAGAACAAAAAATATTACATAACAATTTTTGTTATGTTGCAATTAATTTCAATTGATCACCATGTATTAATAAAAATCGATTATCTTTCTAAAAATAATACTACAAATAAGGCAATCTTAATGAATTGTGCGCTTTTAAATAAAAAAAAAAAAATATTTTAAAAAATTGTAAAATCAAATTTGTAAGCAAGTTATGAATGTAAGTTAGCTTATTATAAATGTTTGTGTGTCTAAAAACGAACGAATGTATTTTATTTTTATTATTATTATTTTTTTTTTAATTTCCTGTGATATGCGATTACATAATAATTATTTGGGCAATATACAATAAAAACACGCTAACTCCCCAAGTAAGAAATTCACCAAAGCCAAATTTGTGTTAATACAACTCGGTTTGGCTTTCAAGACGCGCCGTGTTTGGAAATCAAATATCTCGTTATTTGAATTGAAAGTGGTAGGAAAGTGAATACGGCTGTAGAATCTTAAGTAGTTAAAGAGGTTGAAATACAAAGAAAAAAAAACAGTAAAGCATTTCCTATTAACAAACGATAGAACGATATCGATAATTTTAATCGCAATATATCGAGCTAATGTGTAAATTCTCTAGAGTCGAGAGTGCTAGTATAAATTTTGTAGAGCTCTAGTAAGCGACTCAAGTAAAACAAGGAAAATGCTGCCAATAAGTTATCGATGTGTAATGCATCTCTCAATTGTAGTAAGTCTTTTCTCGAAATGGTTTAGAGGAAGCGGATACAAACAATATTGAGATGATTTGAAAAAATTTCCAAAAATTTCAAAAAACTCAAATAATACCATGAATGAAGAACAGCTGTTGTTGTATTCATAAATTTGATAATTGTTTATTTGTATATTGATCAATGAATTGCTTAAATTTGTGTTGAAATTGATAAATTTCGTAAAACTAACACATTTACAATTTGCTTACAAATTCATGTACTTAAATTTAATTTAATTACTAGAGTAATTATTAGAAAAAATTAAAATAACAAAATATTTTCCGCTGAATGTACTGTTTTGGATGTGAGCAGAATTAATCAACAAAAATCACGCAGCAAAGCATTCATGATTATGTTTGTGACTATTTAAGTACTTATGGATGAATGCCTCTATATGGAGTGGCGCGTCGCATATAAAAAATAAAGCATAAAATAGTTGTCACACTAATACATGCTCATACCGTTATTTCGGAAATTTCTCACTTCATGTGACCATTTGAATTTTACCAAATTACAACAAACAAATTTAATTTAAACTTATTGTAGTGTAAAGCGATATGCGCCAATAAATTAATATATATGTATATGTATATAGGTATGTATATATAATATGTGGGTGTGAATACGGTGCGGATAATAGGAAATACGGCGTTGTGGTTACAGTTGTGGTTTCTGGTGCACGCACTCAACCTATTTTAGACCACAACTAAGTCGTAAAACCTTAAAACTTTAACCATATTAAGCGCTGCACAGCCAGTGTGTAACGCGTAACGGGACTAGGGATGCATGCAGGTGAGTGGTATTGTAGGAGTAGAAGTAGATGTGTATTTAGATGTGACTCACGCGTATGGGCTGCGCTGACGACGTCAACTCAGTTGCTATTTCCGCTGACTTCACACCTTTTATGCAACGGTTGTTGCTGTTTTTGCGACGACGTTGACACTCTGGTGGATGGGTAAAATCAATTTGTTCAAATGTATCTGGATCGCTGATGGAGCGACGCAACTTCGTAATGGAGGCGCGTTTGGCGTGAAAGGAGCCACGAAGGAAGCGCGCAAACTCATAGGCGGGATTTCGGCTACCTTTGGTGTGCTGCGGCGGTGTGACCTTGAAGGTGGGCACTAACGGCGAGTGCAACTCAAATGAGGAGTCTGGCGTGTAATTCTGACTGCGACCGCTGGATTGTGTGATATTCGAGCTGGCCGAAGAAATGCCGTCATCATGCTCATCCTGTTCTTGTTGTGCCGCCTCTAAATCAGCAAGTGCCGCAACGTCTTCATAATCTTCCACATGCACGCCTTCAAAGTAGTAGTCATCTTCAATGTTGTCTTCCACATCGGATTGTGGTAATGGTTGACAACCGAGCGTGGCTGCGCGTAACGGTAGAGGTGAAGTTGGCGCAGCAGTTTTAGTCACGTTCGCTTTTGTTTTATTTGATCTGCATTTCTTTTTGCCGGACAAAAACTGTAATACTTTAACCGCTGAACGATAGCTGGAGCGTTCGGATTGGGAGCGCTGAAAATGTCCGCAGCATTTAGACTGTTGCACCTTCGGCGCTGGCATCAGCTCTGCGGCCAGTTCATCCAATTGCGTTTGACTATCGGCCGAACCCAAATCCGAGTGTGTGGATTGTGTGTCTGGCGTGCTAGCGCCGCGCAACCACGGTGAATTACTGCGACTACTTTGCTGACTCGTATTGCTGCCGTTGAAGACATTCTGATAGAGCGCTTTTGCTTTGCGACACAGGTAGGGGGAACTCTTTGGTGTTGTGCGCGCGCTACTGCTGTTGCGGCGACACGTATTCTGTGTTTGTGTAAATTCTTGTTGATCTTGTTGTTGCGCCTGCTGCTGCTGGTGCTGTTGGCGCGCCTCAAAGTTGCGTACGAAACGTGCAAGGCTCTCGCGATCCACTTCGGTGACACAGCGATGCCGCAGCAAGCGCTGTGGTGTCTCCGGTATGTGTTTGATCTCGAAGCTGGCGTCAAAGGCACCAGAATCGTTAATATGGCTGAGTGTTTCAACAAAGCGTTCCACCATATTGGCAATGTTGCTGGATTTTGTTTGATTTGATTGTGTGGATTTGTGGAATATCTCGTGCTGATTTTCGTTTTGTTGCACGTTGTTTTTGTGTTGTGATTTGTTATTGTTATTTTCTAAATGTTGTATTAATGTTTCTTTAGAGTTTATATAATTTTTATGATATCTTTCTGCGCTTTTTGCTGTTGTAATGTTTATTAATGCGTGGTTTTTGTTTTGGTTTTTTGTATCTTTAGATTCGTGTTTCGAAACCAACTCTAAATCTTTGCACAATTTGCCGTTTTCACATGTCTCACTTTTAACTTTAATCTGATTTGTCTCATACATAGTTTATGTTGTGTTTTTCTTGGCTGTTTTTAGAATTAAGAATTAAGTTAATTTTGATGATTTCACAATAAAACAATAAAATAATGTTCAATTTGCAATAAATCCACTCATACGCTGTTATTGTTCTAGTTTTTAAATTAATATTTTTATATATCAGTTTTCCGCTCTGCAAACGTTTGCTATGTTACGCACGCACTGCTCGCCAGCATTGAACTGAATTGTTTGCCGCTGCTCAGCAATTTAAGTAAATTCTTTTGGCAGTGCCCTGCCCCCTAATATCTACCCCCGCTTGCCTAGGTATCTCATGAATGCGAAAGCTCAACAGATCTATCGATTTGATCGTTCCTCACCAAGAATTTGCTTTACACCTTTCTCCGAAATCAGGTGGAGATTGGCGCCGTAATTGTGCGCGAGTATTTGCAATAAATTTCAATAAGTGCCAGCCTTGTGGCGTGCGATCGTGATCATGTTAGCGATAATTGTAAAAGAAAAACAGAACGATAAGCAAGAAATTAATTTGTTTGCAATTACGTTGAAAATCAGAAGAATAACAAAAGCATATGAGTCTAAAAGTAGAAGTCCCCAGCAGCAAAAGCAAAAATGTTTCTCAGTATCTTTGTATTCAGACTTCAAGCGTGTCCAGATTTGCGTAAGTGTATGATATACACCCCGGTCGGATACGTGATTTGCCTATAATGCAGTTTTGAGTTCATTTCACACAGTTACTGCATTGTGCAAGGAGAGTTAACGTGCTTTAAGGCACGATCTCAACCGATCAGGCATTGAACGCATTTATTTGTCAACTCAAAATTAGTCATACTGATTTCAAATGAATTTCATTCATGAATACATAAATCAGGGATCTAACGAATGGGATGATTATAGACGATCGTTTGATCAAAAATATATTGAATATAAATATATGGTTGAGAATATGGGAACCATTTCTTTCGACATTTGGTCTGATATATAATTTCATAATAAGCAATGTATCAGTTTGGAAAAGGGGTATTATAAATTAAAATAGAGGTATAAAAACGCACAAGAATAATAGGGAAATAAAACAATTTTTAATAAAATCGAGAACATTTTAAACTTAAGTGAGAACACTCTTAAAAAGTCGCCTTTAATAATGAAACAACAACAATGTTCATCAGCAGCTGGAATGTAGTCGAACAGCTGCTAATATTTACATTTTCGAAAAATTATGAATAATTCAATTATTATTCCAAAACGAAAATTAAAAGTCGAAAATTATCGTTAAAACACATTTTCAATATGTACGTATGAATATTTGTATTTTTATTGCAATTCTATGAATGAAAATGTAGAAATGAAACACAATTTTTGAACTAAAAACCACCGCGGTATTCTGAGAATGACAGCTGAGCAGCACAGATTGATCAAATACAAGTGGCAAGTTCAGACAAATTTAGCTGATGGATCAACACAATATGTTTTGGTAAAAAATTTTAATATGAAACATATCGACGGTAAACTAATTCCAAATCACCTAAATTTCTTTGCAAAATTAACGTCGTGTGGAAATAGTAGATTTCGCCAAAACGCTCCGGAGCACCAAGTTTCAAGGTCATTGTAGAAAGTGAAGATCATCAAATTGTACATATTTTTTCTAAAAGTCTCTAAATCACAAGAATATTACTCGCTTTTTAAAAATAGCACACAGGTATAAAGCAAAAGCTTTTATTATGATATACAACCATAAGTAGTACACTCATTTTTCGTCAAGTTCATTCATAGCAAAGCTTATCTAAATCAACAAATAACAAATAATAAATGAAACAATTAAATGCGCATTGCTCATTTTTCATTGACTGCAAGTGATTTAAGGAAAATATTTTTTCAATTACTTGTTTATCATGACAGTGAAATTTTGCCTAAAGGCCTAGAATATGCATTGCACAAAGCAGAAAGTGTTGTTTGCTTGGCATTCAGATGTTAGGCCCCGCACGCAGGTGGCAGTAGGTGTTAGACGACACAATGCAGTGCCAGTGACATACATACACACATTTGAATGCTCGTTGGTGGCATATGGCAACACACTAAAAATGAATGACGAATCGCTGACACGCCGGGGTAAACTAAGTCGCGCCTGAGCCTCACTGGTCGGTCTGGTAAATTGGGTTTTCTTAATAGTATGTCATGAAACAGGTTTGAAGTTTTGAAATACTAAAAGCCAATGCAATTTACGTCACGAATAATTGTTAAGTGTGAGGTTAATAAGTGTTTAACTATAAAATGTTACAACAAAAATAAAGGAAGAAGCGACCAGTGCAAGCTTACTGTAACTTGAATAAATTAAAAATTCAAATTTTCTAATTATGAAAGTGGCAAATTAAGCGCGAGCGCTATCACAACGCTGACGCGGGAGGCAAAACAAAGTGAGGTATGACGAAAAAATGGTGTGTCAATAAATGTGACTAATTTTCTGACTACAACACTTGTCAATATGTATGTGACATTTACTGACAAACAACTGCAAATAGCAGCAGTCAGTCTATAATTGCTGAATTGTTAGTTTCCATACCCATACATAGATACACAAATACACATGCATGCATGTATAATCGTTAAGTAGTTAAATTGTTATTGCTGGTATTGCCTCATTTGCTTTGCCAAGCAGTTCTCCGAAAATGTATCAGTATAATACCGGGAATTTCTTTACGTTTATGCGGCAACCAACGACCTTTAGATTATAAATTTATTATTTGCTAAAAAACCGAAATTCACATAAATTTCAATAAAGTGAAAATAATTAAATAAATCAGAAATTAAAATATGGTTAGCTCAATTATAGTCGCGTTAACCGCGATAAAATTGTTGCTATTTTTATGACAAATTGTAACAATGCTTTTCCAGCCAATTTGCTAACCTGGTGAATACAGTTCAATTGGTGCTTATCAATCAAATTTATGTGAAATGTCAACAAATTGAAATAGACAATAAAATATTATTTCATTCATGAAATGTAACAGAAAAGTCGAATATACATACATATGTACATATACAGTGGAACTTCTCTAACTCGAATTTTCATTAAAACAAACATTTTTTTCCAAAAGCTGTGAAATATAGAACCAGTTATACCCAGTTTTATTTATTTACTTCACATAAAGTTTTATGTTCATTCGTTAAGGGGTTATATACAGTTAGACGGCCGAAAAAAAGTGAATTTTCCAGAATTTTTTCTGAGAAAACTTTTTAATTTATTGATCCAAAAATTTATTCACATATTATGGTATCTTTTAACTGTATTTTAAGACTTAGTTTTAGTAAAAATATTTATTTGAAAAAGAGCTACAGCTGATCTCCAGGAGCTCCTATCAAAAAAGACGTTTTGCGGTGACCACTATATCTCGGAACTGGATCATCCGAAATTAAAAAAACCAAACAGATTTCGTTAAAATAATGTTAAATCTAGTAATTAATCGAAGGAATAAGCAAAATATAATTTTTTGACAAAATGGAGGTTTCTAAAAAAAAAATCGATTTTTCACCGAAATTTCGGCCTTAAATTGTTTATAAAAAAAAAAATATTTATCGGAGAGAAAAAATCTACGATTAATTATTAAAAAATATATTTAAGAAGGTCGTGTTAAAATTTGAGACTAATCGGTCTAGCCGTTTTCGAGTAATGTTGGTCACCGACTTTGAAAACACCATTTTGAGAAAAACGCGTTTAAAGTTTGGACCTTGTACTTAAAAGCACTCTGAAATGCCTTTTCAAATTTTTCATTTGCTTGTAACTTTGAAAATATTCACCGGAACGATATGAAATTTTCTGTGTGTATTCTTAAATATATGTACATTAAGATAATGAAATAAAAATTGATTTTTTGAAAATTCTAACTGTATATAACCCCTTAAGGCCTGTATTCTGTAATTTTGCTTGTTGCAGTTCGCAATTGTTTGGATCTCGACGTCTGTACATGATTTATGATTAGTGTAATATCATATTTTATGTTCGCCTCCCTTAGATATAGAGGGGCTCTTTTAAAATTCTGTCTCGATAGTAAAATTTTATATTTGGTATTTTGCCCTGGTCGAAAAGTTCGATTTAAGGAAGGAAATTTGTATGAAATTGGATTTCTATTGCCAATTCAAGAGTTTGAGTTATGGAGCACTTCGAGTTTTGGAAGTTCCACTGTATATGTGTATGAAAACTGTTTGAATAACATGAATTTGTTTTCTTTATTTTTGCTTATTATTACTAATACATTGTATCAACTTTTTGTGTAAATTTAATTCATAAGAATTATTTATGAATATGAATTCCAACAAATTTCCAATATATTCAGACGAATATTTGTATGTATAAAATAATAGAAACATAAATTATTAAAGTTTGTATAAAGCTTTGAAGAATTTGTGTAGCTTAAAACTACGAGAAAACTATGAAGCACATATTTATTTAAGTTCATATGTATACAAATATGAACATGCATATACATGAATGAATTTAGCTATTGCTTGCAATAAATTCATTGAAAATATAGAAATTTTCTACAATATCAAAGAGTAATTGTGGAATGAGGTACATACAAACATTTAACAATGGATTATATATAGATAACATATATGAATCTATGAAGGAATTTCCTTTATTGTATTGAATGCAAAATGTTTAAATCATAAAATTTGCAGGAATACATTTTTTTTAACTGTATACCTTTTCTCACACAAAGTTTGTGCAATCTTGGAGTAAATTGAGATTCGTTGACAAATTTGGAAATTTTAAGTCATGCTCTGTTGGTTTTAGAAAAATGTTCACAATCAAAAATACATCAAATCTTCACTTATAACTTTTTCAAATCGAGATATTTTTTTCAATGTTATTAAAGTGTTAATGAAACCAAATTATATATAAAAAATATTTAGATGAACTACTACCCGAAAAAAGTCCTCTTCTTATTGCTCATCAAATAGTACTTGCTTTTTACTACTTAAAAAAATTTGAAAACATTTCCGCAAAAGAAAATGAAAATTTCCATACAATTTTCATAAAATTTGCGATTAATAAGTGAGCTGAAAATAAAGTGCACATTCATGATGAGGATCGCAATAGAGCTACTGAGCTACAAACACGCAGGGTTGATTGAGTGTGCAATTTATGTATGTTTGTATACAACATATTTATATTGAGCTCCCACACCCACACTACACTTAAGTATGTCTAATTGCAATGTTGATGTAGAATTTTTCGCAAATGAAATCCTCAAATGACCCTCAAACGCCTATAAGTTGTTGTCTAACTCTTTTGGGCAATTGGTGGGCATATTTTCATTTAATTGCACATTGAAAATGCTTCCTCCTACTGGTGTAGTTGGTGTGTAAGAAAATATAACAAAAATATTTCAAGAACCACAAAAAAAACATTCGAAGTGAAATACTGTAACTAAAGAAATTTCAACAAAAAATGTTTAAATTCCAATGGAATTCGTGGAATTTCCTCCAGACGCGTTGCGTGGTGCGTGGCGTAGCCATAACAATTATACGTTGGAGCGTACGCGAATTTATTGCAACTCAAAGTTTTGCTTTTTTTGCATTTTTATGTATGTATGTCTGTGTTAACACTATTTATGTAGTAGTAGTATATTTGTAGTTTATTTTTTAAACAATTTTTACTTTTTACTAGCTGTTGAGTGTATGTAATGTTTATTGCAGGCAAATCGGGAAGAGTTTTGTTTTGATAGAGGCCGCTTAACGTCGGAACGTAAGATGGTTTATAAGAAGTATTTAAAGAAAATCTAAGTTTATTATGCTTTTTAGCACTCATGTATGTCACTTTTTACTTTTTTATATACTTTTTTAATTTTCCTTTCATTTTTTCTTTTTCCCCAATGGATTTTAAAATCTCGCGTAAATTTAAACAAATTCATTTGTCTGTATCGTTATTTACTTTTCGTAAATTTTATTTTTGGCAAATATTTTACACCTGCCTTGTGAGTAGATATTTGGTTATTCCGCACTCGTGTTTGGTATTTTTGGAATGTCTATGCGGCGTGCTGTTACCCAAGCGCGTAACCAAAATAAATAAATATTAGCCCACGATTATAGCGCGCACTCATTGTTTATGACCGCTAATATACTAATCGGCGCTAATTATCACAAGATCACCGGTATGGGGTTGGCGGTGTTGCAATGTGGCAACACGCAAGGCTTCAGTGTTCTAGCAACAGTAAATTCTGGCATTAAGCAGAAATCGTTATTCATTCAACTATTTTCATTCGTAGAATAAAGCATAAGGAATTCATTGAAAAATTTTGTGATTTTTATTAAATTACTAACGGCGAATTATGTGTGTACGATCCCGTGATACATAGTTTTTCCGTTGAGCAATTAATGTGGTAACGTCACGGTATACGCAACATTTGGAATGCGATTTTTCATTAAACGATTTTGTATACAATTGCTTTGTTTATGCTATTTTTGTTATTTTCAAAATGAATTATTTATTTAACAAAATTTTCTGGGTTTGTGGTTGTTATTTTTTGTAATTATTTATATAATATTTAGTATTATTAATTGTGAATAGTTTTATATCACCTTTTAATTGTATAAGTTCATTTACAGAAAAATGGTTTAAGACTTTGAGAAGTGGAAAGAAATTTTTTTCTCGTTGTCTGTTTATTAATGCAAAAAAAACTTGCGAATATTTCATTTATTGTTTTTTTTATATAAATCTATACAATTAAAATACTTTAAATAACTATTTGATTTATTACTTTTCAATTATATTATTATTATATTATCACATTTTTTTTCAAAAACCTCAATATTTATTGCACATCAGTTGCATTGTTTATGAAAAACTATGGTTTTTATGTACCGCAACTGGATTTAAGTGTGAATTTTAACACAATCAACGGATAAAACGATTTATTGCTTATTAATTAAATCAAACTTACACATTCATTTTTTTTTTGTGTTTGGTATTTAAATTTTCTTGTGCTTATTATTATTTATTTTTATGAAATTTATATCTTTTCATTTAAAAAATACTGCATAAAAAGTAATTTAATTTTTTTTTCACAATTTCAACCGCACTTCACATAGTAATTTTTAAATTAAACACAAATTAAAAATTCACTTTTCATTGCACGCAATTTTACATTAGCGCGCATGCATTCCGTTTGGAATATTTAAATAATTAAGCGTTGTTAACTTTTGTTGTGTGCGATTCGCGCTTTCTTCCGCGTTGTCGTTACGCATGTACTATCGCTGAACGCCGCTATGTAAGTACTACCACGTTTGGGCCACGTTCAAAGACTGATTCGGTGTTGCGGCTTACACGAATTTGTCGATTGTTAACAACCAGCAGCGCGAGTCAACGCTTAACAACCACCAACCACTAGCAAGCGGACGTTAAATGACTAACAATAAAAACGGAGACAACAACAAGATGGAAAAGTCAATTCTACCAAACAAATGACAACACCTATGCAACAACACAAAAAAAAATTAACAACAACAAAAATATATAATTACAAAATATATATAAAAAATATAGTAAAGTTTCAATAAAAAATATGTATGTATATATTGATTGGTTGTGCTTATATGTATATATGTATGTGAGTGAGTACATATATTTACATATGATCGTGTCTGAGCCACCTTTTTTAAGCCTGCAATGCATTAACAATGCTAGCAGCTTGTTGTTTCACGCTTGTATTGGTGCACTGTGACTTAAGTGAGGCGTATTTTTTATAATAAAAACAATAACAAAAACAACAAATTAGTTCTGAATTAATTATCGAATAACTGCAAACAGTTATTACAAATAATTAAATTAATTTTAAAATAAAGGCATAATTTAATTTTTTCATCGATATTTTATTAAAAAAAATATATATAAAATAACGAACGAAAGTGTGGAATTTTATCATTGAATGAACACAGTGCGGAATATTTCATATGAAGTGGTCGCTCATTGTGATTACTCATCACATACCTTTATTCACTGATACGGACTTTTCTTTGCAAAAGTAATGAAATATTAAAAAAAAATAGGAAAGAAAAAAAAAATAAAATAAATTAAAAAAGGAAAACTAAAATAAAAAAAAAAGTTAATAACTTAAATAACCGTCAACCGCATAATTTTTTAAGTACTATTGCTTTTTTGTAAAAATTGTGACGGATATGGAATAAATAATTAAATGCATTATATATACAAAATTAGCAAATTAACGGGTCTCCTCTGCTATATTTTTGAAAGTTGAAGCTAAAAGAAGAACATAACATTAGAATATTGAGAAAACTTATTACTTTGGAAGTAAAAAATGAAATTATGCTGTGTTTTTTGTAGGCTGAAGTTGAATGGCAGCTTTGTTGCTAAGTAAATCACTTTTTATAACAGGAAATCTCTTGAATAAGAATTAAAATAAAAAATGGTCGATATCTCTCGAAAATAAAATATACGCGAAATAATCTAAAATTATGACATTCACGCATGAGCCCAACAATTGGTAGCTTGAATATTATTTGTATACAAGACATTTTTGTGTAAATAGCAAATAAAGATAAGATAGTGAGCACATTAATTAAATAAAAAAATGTTTGATAAGAACAAATTTGCAAGTTTTATAAAATTCATTTGATTTCTGACGTCACTAAGCGATAATAACTGCACTGACATTTCACTTTGTAACAAATTGAGTAACAAATTTTTTTAAAATTAATAACTAGATGATATCAATTAAACAATGAATTGAAATAAAACTGCAGTGGAACGTCTCTAACTCGAATCACCATAATCCACAAAAAAACTTCGAGTTAGAGAGACTTCGAGTTATATAATTTTTATTAAAACATATAAATTTTCAAAAAAAAAAAAAATAAAATATAGATTTATGCACTGTTCTATTTATCTTTTCTAATTATGTACATACGTTAATACATGTATTCTGTAATTTTGTTTGTTGCAGTTTGCTATTATTAGATATTGACGTCTATGTCCCATGCCTTTGTTAGATTATTTATGAAATCCATAAGTATAATATCATATTTTTTGTTAGTTTCATACGATATAGAGATACTCTTTTAAAATATGCCTCGATTGTAAAATTTTAAATTTTGTATTATCCCCTGGTCGAAAAGTTCGATTTATGGAATGAATTTTGTGTGAAATTTTACTTCTACTGTCATTTCAAGAGTTCGAATTATGGAAGGAAATTTGTATGAAATTTGATTTCTAAACACTATTGTCAATTCAAAAGCTCGAGTTATGGAAGTTCCACTGTATATCTATTAAATAACACTGTGATAGTCAAAAAAAAAGACAAGACCAAATTCGACGGTTTCCCCCTATTTCGGGTCCTATAAATCGACTTTTACTTTACTTTTTTGAGTTACAATCATGGTTTCATACAAAATTTTTTTTTGAAGTTTTTCATCAAAGTGGCCCATTGTAAGAGAAAGGCACTTTTTTCTTCGGTCTCTAACTTTTTTAATGTTGACTTTTTTGGTAAACTTTCTTTGGCAAAGCTTCTCAGAATAAGTCTGTCTTTAAGTTCTTAGAGGACTGTAAACCCCAAAATCAATGTTTTTTGTGTCCTTATAGCCAATATGTCGAAAAAACTGAAATTTAATCCATTTTTTTAATGTTTTTGCCCTCAGGTTTCGTCAATATTTTAATTTACCCTTTGATACTTATACATTAAGTGACATCTTGTAATAGTAAGAAACTTAAGCAAAGACAACGTTCTGAGAAAACTAACCATTATAAAAAAAAACTTAACAAAATTTGTATTTTTTAAAAAAGCTACACTAACTATGTTTGTATGCTATTTTATTCTTTTTGTATCTTATAACTGTTATCAATAAGTATCATAAATTTGTACACAATATTTAAATTAAATTTAATAAGACATCTATCAATGTCCAACACAAATCAGCAAGCAACGAGTCAAGCTTTTTTCCGCTGTACCAATGCTCAAGGGGGCGGCGACTTGATGAAATCTTTCTCCATGCTCATCGGATTCAGTCGGAACTTGCTGCTCAAAATGGTCCTTGTGATGGTGAAAGAAATAAATTTTTAAGGACATATTCACACCTATTTCTTCAAAAGCGTCTACCATGTCATATACATATTTTTTCCAATCTTCATACCGGTGCATTCCTAAGCAATGGTTTATAATGTGATGGGGTGTCACTTAATGTATAAGTATCAAAGGGTAAATTAAAATATTGACGAAACCTGAGGGCAAAAACATTAAAAAAATGGATTAAATTTCAGTTTTTTTTACATATTGGCTATAAGGACACAAAAAAACATTGATTTTGGAGTTTACAGTCATCTAAGAACTTAAAGACGGACTTATTCTGAGAAGCTTTGCCAAAGAAAGTTTACCAAAAAAGTCAACATTAAAAAAGTTAGAGACCGAAGAAAAAAGTGCCTTTCTCTTACAATGGGCCACTTTGATGAAAAACTTCAAAAAAAATTTTGTATGAAACCATGATTGTAACTCAAAAAACTAATGATGCAGTTCGATTCGTAGGACCCGAAATAGGGGGAAACCGTCGAATTTGGTCTTGTCTTTTTTTTTTTTGGAAAAAAACTATCACAGTGTAATGAATCTTAGTTTATGCTTAAAATATGACAGCTGTTAGCTGCAATTCCAAACCAAATATTTCGCGCCAATTTCTTTTTTAGCGGTAAATTAAAAGAACATTTTAACAGCCAAACCAGCTGCATTGCCATGCATCTGTTCAGGATAACAGGTTGCAACCTGTGCTCGCGCGCGCGCTTTGAAACACACACAAAACACCCTAATATTACGACAGATTGTGTGTGCAATGACCGTAGCGCATGCCAACAGACCCTGACAGGTGGAAGTGCACGTACATTAACAAGCATACTACAACCAAACATCTGATGCAAGCAAGTGCAGTAGCAACAGGATCTAACCACCATCGAGGAAATGCCTTCACATGCATGCCTTATGTACTGTAATTATATACAAAACTCCATTAGTATGGTAATTGTATTTAGTATTTTCGAAAATAGAAGTTCATTTTCGTTGTGTAATATAAGTGCATATATGTATGTACATCTGTATATTTAGGTATGCATGTAGTTGTGCACATATGACGTGCATAAGCACTAATGCTGCGAAAATACGTTACAATTCGGCCATGCTATGCGCACTTTTACCCTTAATTTTCTCATCGGAAATTTATGAAGCAGTCAGTAGTTTTTGTTTTTTGTTAAAGGTTCAGTGGTGGTATTTTTCATGGGAAAACAGCACAAATGCAAAGTTCGTAATAATAATTGACTCCACTAGCCACAATTTGACTTTAATAATGTGCATAATAAATTCGAATAAAATGCTTTATTCCGCACTTGTATCACAAACGTATGTACGTAATATAACGACAAACAGAAATATTTCCGTCCACTGAATATGTATGTGTGGTGCTAAGGTTATGCGTTCCGGTCAAGTTATTTTTAACCGTTAAAAAAACTGTGTTAATTTGTATGTCAGCTAGTGGTTTACTATTTTTAGATTGCTATCAATGCAAAATCAGATGTATCTTAATGCATGTTTCTTTCAACGCTGACAATTTTTTAACGGTTAATATACATTTTTTGTTAGCTTTCAAACTGCAGAATACCAAAATTTATTATTGAATTTAATTTTTTTACTGGTCAAAGAGCGAAATTTTATTAAATATGACAAGGTTGCTTTAAAGGTTATCAATACTCGTGTATATCGATAACTTTTAGACAAAGAATTTATACCATAATAAAAAGCGTACAGATATTTTTGACTTAAATCGGTTCGAATACGAAATTTTACATATGTACATATATATCGAAATTCCCTTCATCCATTGGATGTAATATATATACATATATATAAATTATTGCTACGTTCAAGTCAAATGCAGAAGATGTTAAATGGTGGAACACATTACTCTTGAAACCTTAGGTTAGGTTAGTTTAGGTTCAATGGCTGTTCCCCACCAAAGGAAATACAGTAGACTATTAAGGCAGTCGCTTGTGATGCCAAAAATTTACCCCCTCAGTTAAATTTAAGAATCGACAAAGCGCTTAGAATCTACCACAAATCTGTGGAGGTATTTTATTCCAAACAAGTAAGGAAAGGCTAAGTTCGAGTGCAACCGAACATTTTATACTCTCGCAATTTATTGACTTAATTTTACAAAGATAACACAATTCGACACATAAATGTATTTGGCATAAAGTTCAATGGAATAACGAAAATCATCATAAATTGTATAAGGGGACTGAGGTAATTCCTGAACCGATTTCACTCGTTTTCACCACCAAGATACAATATATCGAAGACTATACGCTCACTTAATTTTAAATTACTTATAATTAAATATATGGGATCTGGAGGAAGTTATGACCCGATGTTAACCATTTTTGGTACAGAGACAAACTGTCATAAGAAAAAAATTCTTAGAGAATGAATTACATTAAAATATCTGAGAGATTTACCTATATTTTCGGTTAAAAATTACCCTTAGGCACTGAGTTCTTCATGTTCGAAATCAGGGTTGCGTCTGTTAAAATATTTAGTTTGACCGTGTGAATTCCGATGGGCAAATACTAGACAATTTCTTAAATCTAAATAGCATCCAATATTTAGTGGAACATTCAAGCAGTTACTAAATTTTACGCCAACTTTTTAAAGCTTCTACGTGTACATTTAATAAAGATGTACATATGTACAGTGGCTCAACGCAAAATGGGACACCGCTCTATGTTACAAAACAGGCCTCCAATTTGAGTAAAAACAGAAAGTTTTTTCAATAAAAAGTAAGCAACATATTTCGAACATATATTAGCTAGTAATTCCTCGTAAACTTGGTAACCCTTACCCAACTTCATGGGAACTAAGCCAAAAAAAACATACACACATACGATTTGAATGTCAAATGCAAAATGGGACATCGTTATTTCTTGGAACTGAAATAAGTTCTGCGTTTTAATTTCAATAAATACTCATTGTATAATCATCGTGTGTTATGTTTAAGTGTTTTGTGAAATGGCTCCGCGCGGAAAGCAAACAAATTTCGAAGAGCGGCAAGAAATTGTGAAACTTCAGTCTGAAGGACTATCAATTCGAGAAATTTCCAAAAAAAAATAGAAAACCCAGATCCACAGTGCAGAATATTGTGACGCGATATATCAAGGAGTTTCGTTTGGCCAACAAAAGTAGGAAAGGTCAAGGAAAGAAACTTAATTCCCATGATGAGCGCCGAATATTGAAGGAAGTGAAACTGAATCCTTTTTGCTGAAAAACAGCTTGAAAAAACAGTGTGCGCAGAAACAATCCGTAATGTTTTACGTTTCAATGATTTTCACGGTAGAATTATGAGGAAAAAGCCATTTATCAGCATTAGAAACAAAGCAAAGCGGCTAAAATTTGCTAAAGAATACTTATCAAAAGCAGATAGTTTTTGGAATACGGTAGGACAATTTAAAGTTAACTAATGTGATAAATGTGTCTAAATATTTGGTGTTACAGGTTTTATTTACTGATGAAAGTAAATTTATCTTACATGGTTCTGATGGCAGGAGCTAAGTATGGAGAAAACCGAACACTGAATTTGAACGTAAAAATACACGTGCCACAGTAAAGCACGGTGGTGGTTCTGTGATGATTTGGGGCTGTATGTCCAGTGCAGGAGTGGGAAACTTAACGTTTGTCGAGGGAAATATGAATAGGTTTTCCTATCTTGAAATACTAAAGGCAAATGTTAAGCAAAGTGTAGCTAAATTGGGTATCGAGAGCAATTTTGCCTTTTACCAGGACAACGATCCTAAGCATACTTCCCAAGTTGCGAAGATGTGGTTAATCCATAACTGTCCCAAATTATTGCAACCACCTCCACAATCACCAGACTTAAATGTCATTGAGCATGTATGGGAAGAATTGGCTAGGCGTGTATACAAAAACCGATTTAGCTCAATCAATGACTTTAAAACTGCAATAATGGCAGAGTGGCTAAAAATCCAACCAGATTTTTGCAAAAAATTAGTGGAATCTATGCCAAGACGTCTCCAAGCCGTTTTAACCGCAAAAGGTTATGCTACTAAATATTAATTTAAAAAAAAAATGTATCCAAATATAAACAAAAATAAAAGTGTCCCATTTTGCATTTGACATTCAAATCGTAGGTGTGTATGTTTTTTTTGGCTTAGTTGCCATGAAGTTGGGCGCTGGTTACCAAGTTTACGAGAAATTAGAAGTTAATATAAGTTCAAAATATGTTGCTTATTTTTTATTAAAGAAATGTATAATTTTCACTCAAACTGGAGGCCCTTTCTGTAGCACAGTGCGGTGTCCCATTTTGCGTTTGAGCCACTGTATCTCTAAATTATTTACATTTCATCAGTTATAATCACACATTCATTTCCACTTACCGGCTCATTCTCCTCGGAATATAAACCGCAGACAAGTTCCAGCATACTGTTCATTGTCCATTCAAAAGAGTGAACGTGTCATTCGAAACATTTCACAGGAATCACATAAGCTTATTACTTTTATTTGCACTTATTTATATATATTGCAGAATTTACAGACAGAGATAGAACACGCACACATACTCATACCAACTTAGTGGGCGGGCTGTGATATACAACACTTATAACACTGAGGTTTATAGCAACGTTTTGTTTACAAATTAAAAGTCGATAAACTCATCAGTGATGGCGACAAAAACACAAAGCATCCGAAACACAATGTGGAAGTGTCCGAGCAGAGTCGGTGATTTTTTTTGTTTTTATAATATTCAATTAGTAATTTAAAGTTGCGTTTGTGCGCACAGCTGATCAGACTCGATTTCGATGTTTTAAAAATGACAATGATTTTCGTATAATTTTGTAATTACTTTTTTATGTATGAAGTAAGCAGACAGGCAATAAATAAATATTTCTTTTTTATATAATATTATATTTTTAGTTTTTTTCTTTTTTTTCTCAAAATTTAATTATTTGTCACTTTTTTGCTATAAAAATCGATATTATTTTATTTATTTTTTTAATAATTATTAATTTCTCAAAGTGATCGTATTCAAATAATTATATTTCGTATTTTTATAAGTCGCACGACATGTTTTATTTTTTGACAACAATACTTCTTATGTTTAATTGGCAATAAATATTTCTTAATTACAAATCAATTGCAATAAATTCACATTGAGGAAGCGTTTAAAAATAAAATTGGTCCCGACGATTATTTTTTCTTCACATACAATGTGCATACATAAATACATGTATTAAATTAAATTATGCGCTAATCAAGACAGCTGGACTTGACAGCTGACCGGCGCGACAATATTTAAATATTAAATACGAGTTTTCGGTATTTTATATTTATATTTACTTCGATTTTTATAAAACTTTTCACTTTTTATCACGGAATCCGCGTAGAATGCCGGGACTGTTCGCACAAAGCCAAAGTGTCGTTAGTAACTGAGCGCTTAGATTTTTTTCAGTGACAAAAGTAAATCACAAGCATTTGTATTACACACGATCAGATGAGGCGCAACACAAAAGCGAATACAATAACAACATGCAATTATTAGCTAAATACACATGTATACGAGGCATGCAATAGCAGTCGAAACGCTGACGACTTGTCGGGAAAGGAGCAACAAATTGACAAAAGGTCATTTGAGCAATTCGAGAACAATAACAAAACTTTTATGAAAGCATACACATACACACACACTGCGCGTTGCAATATCACCTAAAAGCACTTGAGTGAACTTAACGACTTTTGTCAGTCAAGTGACTGACGGGAGCTTGAGTACTCGCATGTACACGTATATATGTATGTGTGTTTGCGTGTACATATAATTGAATTTACAAATATTAATTGGTCGAAATTAATTTAAAGCAATTAAAGCAGCACACAGTGCGGCGGCTGTGCTACGGAATAGTGGCAGTAGTACAATAAAATTAATAAGAACAACAACAACGTTCAGTATGAGACAGAAAATACGCGATACAAGCGAGCTTAATAACACAAACAACAACGAGAAATATGAAACAAAAAATTACAACAAAAACTTCATTGCAGTTCGATGACGTAAGCGCCTCTTGTCAGCATGAAATTGCACTATTTTCCATTTTTCCCAGTTCGATAAAGACATCGGAAGCAATGCGGTTGCATACATATAAAAATTTTCGATAAATATATACACACAGACGAAGTACATACAATGATTTGGGACTGAGGAGCACTATTGTCGTATTTTCCATAATAACGCAATCTCCCGCGTAACATCACATCCGCCGATTTTCTATTGTCTAATATGAGACTATAATATACGATTATGACAGCGCTGGACGCAAGTCGCAATACATTTTGCGCAGATTAATTTTCTTTGCAGTAATCTTAGTAGACTCGAAGCTAATGCTGCACATGTACCGTTAATGGCATATAAATGACTTTCGTTTACGCGCTGTGTTGACCCCAACCCAGCGTTCGATCCGCGCACAAGTCACGAGGAGTGGCCACTTATTTATTCCATCTGTTTGAGCGCGCACAAATCTTTAAATTCACCACATTTGCATCCACAATTATTTCCTTTATCAGTGCAGTACACAATTTACACACATATACATACGTGTATATAGATGTGGATATAAAGTAATTTGCGAGCAAAAGTTTTGCAAAATAAAAAACGTTCGAGTTTGCCTCAATTTATGGCAGATCGCAGAGCTTATAAGACCGTCTGCTAAAATATTTTTAATACGACTTTGTTTTTGTTTTTTTTTTTTGTTTTTTTTTTTTTGCGACACACACCCACGGCACCCATACAATATTTACGAGTATATTCCTGTCGAAAGTTTAGCACACTACTGCCAGCACTCACACTCGTCGAACGCTCTTCTAACACTCGACATGAAAAAATGTGACAAATTGTGGGGCAAATTTGCTGATAGCGATAACAACGTCTTTCGAAACACATGTATGCTACCAGTTCTTGGAGAGGTATATACAAGTTAGCAACAATAACATTTCAAAAGACACGCGCATCCGTTCTACTCGCAAAAGTGCTGACGATACGTCTAGCGCAGTGTGGCGTGATTCTCTGGAAATCCAGCGGAACGTGGGAACCGACGCCAGCAGAACTGCAAGCGCATTAAGTTACGATAAGAATTATAAAATTTGTTAAGTTGAGAGTTAAGCGAGCGGTTGAACAATAAAGGTCATAAGACCAGAAAAATCATAACTTTTTTACTTTCGACAAGTAAATCCATAACTGGCGCCCGAGCTAAAATAAACTCCTACGTCGTGAGGGAAAACAAAAGGCGTTAAGAATCCTTCTTCGGAGAACGTGGAGTGATAATAAAAACAACTGTGCTAGTGTGAGATCAGGCCCCTTAGTAGCAGAGCAAAAAGGACGCGTTGGACGCAAGCCAACTCATCAGCACCTATCAACATTAACAACCAACAATATCAAGAGGCAAAGGATGAAAGCCGTTATTGTATTGTAAGTTAAGTGATAATTATTAATTAAGAACATTAAGTGAAACCCAGATTGTGAAATTTTTTTTACCAAACTAAAATTGAAATAAAACCTTTAAGCATTACTTTGTAAGTGCAAAAACTGAAACGTTGTTGAAGTAGAAAAGAAACCGATACGTAAAGAGTAGTGGACAGTGAGAAAAAATATTAAACGAATTCTTTAACAGACACAACAAAATAAACAATGTCGAACCCAAATAATCTGGTTCGTCCACCAGTAATCAGGGCGAATGATCCTGCAGGAAATTCAGGATCAGCTAACGTTACAATAAACGAAGATGACCTCGTAAACCTAATAAGAAGGGTAGCTTTAGACGTGGTAAACAGGCAGGGGCCCAGCATAGTTAGGACAACCCTTAACCCGAATGCGGGCTTAGCAGACACTTGCGACCAAACCATCAATATAGAACATGCAAACAACTTATCAGATTTAGACAAGATACCTGATGTGGTAAAATGTTTACGCGAATTCTCGGGAAATCCCGCCGAATTCAATTCCTGGAAAAAAAGTGTAAATCGAATATTAAATATTTACGAAGCGAGTAAGGGCACACCTAAATTCTACGGAATCCTTAACGTGATACGAAATAAAATCGTTGGCAACGCGGATGCTGCCCTCGAGTCTTACAATACACCCTTAGACTGGGGTGCTATTTGTAAGTGTCTAACTTTACACTACGCCGACAAGCGTGATGTATCCACCCTAGAATACCAAATGACTTCTTTGGTTCAGGGAAATAGGTCAATTGAAGAATTTTACCAGGCCGTTTATTCCAATTTATCTTTAATACTTAATAAGTTAGGCTGTATGGAGGTGGGTAGCGAGGCTCGTAATCTTCTTACTCACACATACAGAAACAAGGCGCTAGATACGTTTGTGCGCGGCCTTAACGGCGACTTGCCTAAACTCTTAGGCATGAAGGAACCAATGGACCTGCCCCAAGCATTACACCTGTGCTTGAAGCTGGAAAATCAGGGATTTCGCACACGGTACGCACATAACACCAATATGGATCGTAGAGGAATGCAGCGAAACACCGCACCACCTTTACCTTCAAGAAATTTTCGGAGGCAAGTAAACCAACAAAATTTCTTCCCAGAAATTGCTTACTTACCACAGCCACAACCACAAATTATTTCACAAAATCTTCCTAATCAAAGACCTAATCAGAATTTAAATGCACAAACACACTTTAACCAACCGCCTATGCGCCCCCCAAAACCGCCGGTGCCTATGGAGATAGATGAAACTTTGCGCTCGCGCCGCATTAACTATATGAACCGGCCACAAAATAATCAATTATTCGGCAAAAGGCCACCACAGGCCACTTCTGAAAGAAATCTCAAACCACAAAAGGCACAACGCAATTTTCATATAAGTAATACTCCAAGCGCTACCTCGAACACTAGCTCAGAAGATAATTTGAATGATTATTTGGGTGTGGCGGATGATAATATACAGGATGAAGGACAATATTACGAATATAGCGATATTCATTTTTTAGGTTAAAAAGCTCTTCGTTGCCTTACTTTGAATGCCGCACGAAGAGCGGCGAAGTATTCAAATTTTTAATTGACACTGGCTCCAGCCAGAATTATATTCAACCCAATTTAGCAAAAAAAGTACTAGAAAACAAAGATATTTTTTTAGCGAAAACTATTGCTGGTGATATAGAAATAAAACACCACACATTTTTACAGCTTTTTAATCAAATAGAAACTTTAAAATTCTATATACTACCCCCTTTAAGAACTTTTCATGGCATTTTGGGCTATGATAGCTTTCGGCAGCTAGATGCTGTAATTAACATTAGGGAGGGAACCTTGACAATTAAAAATAATTTAAAAATATTAATTAAAGAATTAAAAACAGATGCAGTAAATGCTATCAAAATACACGATGACAACATTACTCCCCATCAAAAAATAGCTCTACAGAAATTGGTTACAGAGCATCCTAACTTATTTTCAGAACCGGATGAACGGTTAACTTATACTACCAAAGTAGTAGGAGAGATCAGAACGTCATCGGATTCTCCAATATATAGTAAGTTTTATCCATATCCAGCATCGCTTAGAGGCGAAGTAGAGAAACAGGTGGAAAAACTACTAAACGATGGCATTATAAGACCATCCAGATCCCCCTATAATTCCCCTGTGTGGATCGTGGCAAAAAAACCCGATTCCAGTGGAAATAAACAGTATAGGTTGGTGATTGATTATAGAAAATTAAATAGTTTAACTATAGCGGATAAATATCCGATACCCGAAATAGAGGGTATGTTATCGCATTTAGGCGACAATTCGTTTTTTACCACGCTAGACCTCAAAAGTGGGTTCCATCAGATCCCACTAAAGCCGTCAGACATAGAAAAAACGGCATTTTCGGTGAATAATGGGAAGTTCGAGTTTACTCGGCTACCATTTGGGCTGAAAAATGCGCCCGCCATTTTCCAGCGTACACTTGACGATATCCTCCACGAACATATAGGCAAGATTTGCTATGTGTATATAGATGATATCATAATATTCGGAAAATCTGAAGAAGAACACTTACAGAATCTTCGAAAAGTTTTCGAAACTTTAGAGGGAGCAAATATGAAGATTCAACTGGACAAATGTCACTTTTTTCAAAAGGATGTAGAATTTTTAGGATTTATAGTATCACAAGAGGGCATTAGAACTAACCCAAAAAAGGTAGAAGCAATTACTAATTTTCCCGAACCCAAAAATATTAAAGAATTGCGTTCATTTTTAGGCCTATCCGGCTATTATCGTAGATTTATTCGCGATTACGCGAAATTAGCAAAGCCATTAACAATCTTACTAAGAGGCGAAGAAGGCCGAATTTCAAAAAACAAATCCGCAAAAGTACCGATTGAATTCAATGAACAAGCTAAAGAAGCATTTCAAAAAATTAAAAATACATTGGTTTCGGATGAGGTAATTTTATCCTTTCCAAATTACAATAACGATTTTGAGCTCACAACTGATGCCTCAAATTTTGCACTTGGTGCCGTTCTTTCCCAAAGTGGAAAACCGATTTCTTTTATTTCTCGAACTCTAAGTAAGGCGGAGGAACATTACGCCGCAAACGAGAAGGAAATGCTAGCCATTGTCTGGGCATTATCCACTCTACGGAATTTTTTGTACGGGCACGCTAAGGTCAAAATCTTTACAGACCATCAGCCCCTAACTTTTGCTTTAAGCAATAAAAACACAAATAGTAAAATGAAACGATGGAAGGCAGAACTAGAAGAGTATAATCATGAAATATTTCATAAAACTGGTCGGACTAATGTTGTGGCTGATGCACTATCAAGAATTACAGCACAGCAACAAATAAATTCAATGTCGGTTATGACGCATAGCGATGACAGTTCAGGTCAAAACTTGATTCAATTCGTGGATGTACCTATCAACGTTTTCAAAAATCAGATATTTTTCAATTGGTCTACAGAATCAAGCTATAAATTTCAAATTGTTTTTCCAACTATTCACCGTCACACTATAACAGAAATAGAATTTTCCGAGGAGACAATCATATCTTTATTGAAAAAATATTTAAACCCTTCAGTAATAAATGGGATCAGTGCTCCCGAACCGATAATGGGAATAATACAAGAAGTTTTTTCTATCCACTTCAATAAATATCGTATTAGGTTTGCACGAAGAAAGGTAGAAGATGTATTAGAGGAACAAAGGCAGGAAGAAATTATCATAGAAACACACAGAAGAGCTCATCGTAATGGTAGAGAGAATAAATCTCATATACTAGAGAAATATTTTTTTCCCAGCATGAATAACAAAATAAATAAAATAGTCAAACAATGTAGTATTTGCAAAACAAATAAGTACGATAGACACCCTAATAAGCCCGTCTTAAAAGATACACCTATCCCCTCATATGCAGGACATATAGTGCATATAGATATTTACAAAACGGAAGGCAATCTCGTGCTCACTGCTGTCGATAAATTCTCAAAATATGCGCAGGTAAAACCAATAAAATCAAAAGCTACTCAAGACATAAAAGAACCTCTAAGGGAACTTCTCTTTCAGTTTGGAGTACCCAAAACCGTAATTTTTGATAACGAAAGGGCATTCAATTCAGCGACTATTACTTTTATGTTGGAAGACATACTAAACATTCAAATTTTCAAATCCCCGCCATATAAAAGTGCAGTGAATGGCCAAATCGAGAGATTCCATTCAACACTTTCCGAGATTATGCGTTGCCTAAAAGCCGAAAATCGAGATCAATCATTTGCACAACTTTTAGACAGAGCTGTCTATGAATATAATTACTCAATTCACAGCACAATTAATAATAGACCAATAGAAATTTTTTTCGGTCGTACGGTAAGCACAGACCCCGAACAATTCGAAAAAGCTAGATTAGATAATATTCAGAGAATAAAAGATAAACAACAACAAGATCTTAAAAATCATAATAGCAAATTACAACCAATTATTGATTATAATCCAGGAGAAACGATTTACGTGAAGATCCACAATAGGTTAGGAACTAAAATCTCACCTAGGTATAAAAAAGAAGTAGTTAAGGAAAACAGGTCGACTACGGTGATGACCGAGTCAAATAGGGTAGTTCATAAGAGTAATATTAAAAGCTAAGTAATAAAATTAAATAAAACAGACGCATTTTCTAAATTTTCCTTTCTGCAGACTAACGCTTACAGCGACAACAATGGCTCTGACCGACTTCCAAATTACAGACTTCTCAACAGCTCATATAATTACAATAAGCAAGGGACTGACCAAAATACAAGACGGAACGTTTAAACTAATACACCTTATCAACGTTGAACTGTACGAACAATTTTTGGCAGAGGTAACGCAATTCACGGACAAAAACATACGGACAAACAGTATATTTTACTCAACTTTAAAACAAGAAATTGAACAGACCAAAGGAGCAATTAAATCTATTAAACCATCAGGTAAAAAAATTAGAAGATCAATTAACATCCTGGGTACAGCATGGAAATATTTAGCTGGAACCCCAGATCACGACGATTTTGCTGCATTAGAATACGACACAAAACAATTAAACGACAATAACAATAAACAATTTCTAGTAAATCAAGCACTAACAGAACGTATGAATAACCTCACAGTAATTACGGACAAACTAACAAACGCAATAACAAAAGACAGATACTTCAACGACGAACTAGTAATAAGTATTCAAAATAGATTACGTTTAGTTAAGGAAGAAATTGTAAACATTAGATATGCCATCCAATGGGCAAAATTAAAATTAGTAAATAGCATTTTATTAAACAAGAAAGAATTAGAATTAACTCTTAAAACACTAGAAGAGGAAAAGATGCCTTTTTCATCAACCGAAGAAGCCTTAAGCTTTGCAGAAACAAGCGTCCTTTATAATTCAACAATGTTAGCGTATATTGTAAAAATACCAATTACGGAAAAAGAAACTTATGAAAATATTTTAATTAAACCTGTTAAGAGAAATAATACGATTATAAATATTGTTTTCAATAATATTATTAAGAAAGAAAATACTATATTTGGAATAAATGGCGAGTGTAAGACAATAAATTCTATATCTATTTGTAATAAAGACCAAATTGTTAGTCTAGTTAATGAAACCTGCATAACGAAACTTCTAAATAGTAAACAAAATCCAACTTGTCAATATAGCAACGCAAATCATGTTAAACCAATAGAAATACTTCAACCTGGACTAATTCTACTAAACAACTTTAATGGCACCGTAAATAATAGCCTGGAAGAAATGTCTGTTGCAGGTACATTCGTCGTAAAATTCAGCAATCTTACCATAAAAATAAATAACGATTCTTTCTACAATGGCGAAACGCTTTTATCCGGGGCCTTACCAGTCAGAACACAATTTGCTCCAGCGGAAAAGGAAAGAATAAATCTTTTGTCATTGGAATCAATCCACGAGTTATTCATAGACAACATAAAACGTTTGGATTACCTTCAGAATAATACGAATACCACTCAAACTTCTGTGGCAATCATGGCCATTCTCACACTAGCAGCTTTTTCAATAATATTCTTCTGCCATAGGAGAAAGAAGATAATCCTGCAAACAAGCTTTACATCAGAAACATCGTCCAAGGGTAAGGACCTAGCAGTACCAGATTTAGTACCAAAAACAGCAAACCCCATAACATACTTCAATTTTGACAACTTACCGTATTTTTGATCAATTGAGGACAATTGATTTTAAGAAGGGAGGAGTTAGCAACAATAACATTTCAAAAGACACGCGCATCCGTTCTACTCGCAAAAGTGCTGACGATACGTCTAGCGCAGTGTGGCGTGATTCTCTGGAAATCCAGCGGAACGTGGGAACCGACGCCAGCAGAACTGCAAGCGCATTAAGTTACGATAAGAATTATAAAATTTGTTAAGTTGAGAGTTAAGCGAGCGGTTGAACAATAAAGGTCATAAGACCAGAAAAATCATAACTTTTTTACTTTCGACAAGTAAATCCATAACTTACATAAGTAAGTGTGCTTCTTTCATTGTAAATAAACTTTGTGGTACAGTAAAGCCTACTTAAGGTAGAAAGCTTTTTCGGGTTACGAATTCGACTCCCGTGAGGGCGGAGCTGTTTCGAATTTTTAAACCGATGGGAAGAGGAGTGTTAGGTGAGTGGATTTAAGGGCATGCAAATGCGGCAAGATTCATTCAATTTTTTTTCCCGGAAGATTGAATCATATGTATGATTCTCCGTTTTTCGAAGTTAATTTATATGACAGATGGGTCAAAGTTGGATGTTCGAAAAAACAAACACTTTATATTTCGAAAAATAGTGGATCCATTTTTGAATATGAATATGAAGTATCCAGTAAGCTAAATTTCGAAATTCGAAGGATACTCCGATTTTGGAGCCTAACTTCGAAAAACGGAAAATATATTTTTTTACATATGGCTCAAACTCCTGGAAAAAATTGATTTATTCCAATACCCATAAAAAATGTTTACTGTTAACTGTTAGCCTGTCGATATTGGGTATTTTTTGAAATGGCAGGTATACGGGTACTTAATGGTAAAATTTATGAAACAGAATTAAGAAAAATATAAATTGCTATCAACTTACCAGTAGATCCGGCTCACTGTTGATACCATCTGGCGGGTGAGACGTAAGAGATTCCTCATTTTCACGCAAATCTTGCAAACTTTTCCACGTATTGGTCTCGAAAGTGCTCACATTAAGAGCTGGCACAGGCGGCGTTATATTCGATGCTTCGAAACCAATTGAATGACGTTTAGTTAGCGCGGTGGCGGCAGCAGATGAGTTTCCGTTACAATTCTGTGCGCTCAGCAACGCGTCGGGTGTCGTATGTGCTGGTAGTGATTGACGTGCATTACGTGCGCGTGAAAGACAATCCTGCAGCAACGCGTACACCTGACTAGCAGTGGGACGTTGCTTTTGTTGTTGCATAGCCAACATGCAAGCGGCTGGATGCAAAAAGAGATGATCATCGGCAGCAGAGCAACTAATGGCAGACGCTGAGGGAGCGGTAGAGTGCAATGATATATCATCCATGGATGCGTGTGGAGCTATGAGAGACTGTTGATCTAAAGTGGCAGTTTCACCATCATCTGCGCTGCGTTCGACCAAAGCCAGTACGTCGTCACAGGAACGTGTTGTCTGCAGCGAAGTGGCAGGACTTTTGATCAGATTGAAAGAGGCCAGTAAATTTGGTCTTGAATTTGCGCAGTGTGAGTTGCTTGTGGATGCTACATCAGCGCTTTGTGGCGGTGAATTCTCTTCAGGCACTGCGTGTGCGGTTGGACATTTATCAGTGACATTATCAAAATTATTGAATATGCCCAAAGGGCGCGCGCCCATTGGACGCATGCGCAGCTCTGGCGCGCCAGGAAAGTCTACAACTAATATGCGATCCGATATATTATTGCAATCATTGTGGAATCCGATACCAGAATCCGAATTTGACGTAGTCGTTGAGATTTCGCTGTGATTACTAGGTTGAGGAGAATGCGCCGCAGCTGCGGGTCCACCAGCAACACAAGCTCCATAACCATTTACAATATCTTCAGCAGCATGATGTCTGACCATTGGTGGCATTATGCGCATTGTATACATGCTCCGTATGAGATTCACCACGTATTCTGAATTATTTGGAAACTCCAGACACAAACTGGATATGGGATCGCGTGTGCAGTGAATACGAAATTCGGCTGCACGCGGTACATGCGTCTGATGTTCGCATAGTTTTGTGTCCACAACGAAGACATGACAGCTATTTGAGATACTAACGTGCGCATTACCGTTATTGCCAGCAGCGCCACCGACACCCACAACACCTTGACCGTTGCGAACGTTGGCTGCCTGAATGTCATCCTCATCTTCATCATCATCGTCCATATGTGATGTGTGTACCGCGCTAGTGACCAAACCGAAAAACCGATTCTCACTCTCCGAAGATGAGCTCACATAGTTTAAGCGTTCGGAGGCGTAACTAGCCAGTGTATTACCGTTAGCAGCTTGCAGACGGAGACAATCGGGTAGTATTGTCATTAATACCATATTAGGTTGACGTTTCTCTTGACGCAATTTGCGTATACATGAGCGTACCGTCTGCAATTTAGAGCTATGGGAAATTTGTTTCGGCATTTCGATAGTACCCAGATAACCGACAATGGCACGATATTCTAAGGCAGCGGCGGGTGCACGCGCCATTGCATTCACGTTTGCCAAATCTGCAGCGGAGTTTGATGCAGCTGCGGCATCTGCTGATGCTTCTTTTGCTGCACTAACGCTGGGCAGCATATAAGCTGAGCTGTTAATAGGCATTGGTAGATCTTCGATGAGTGGTCGTAGTTTTTGTAATTCCATCGGTTTAAGTGCAGACACACACTTTGATAGTTGCTCCGCACGTGCCAACTGTTGTTGCTGCTGTAAAGTTACTGTACGCTTCTTTTGCGGCGAATTACGTAAGCGATGCATCTTCGCTTTGTGATGTAAGTAACGCGGTTTGGCACGTACTCCGCCCACGCCTAAGCCTAATTGATTTGAGAGCACACCATTTAAACTCGATACGGCAGTTTGTTGTTGCAACATAAGCGCCGCATTCTCCTCATCCGAGCTGTCTGAATAATAGTTCTCAGCTATCTGCATACGTATGCTACCAAACGAGTTTCCAATTAATTGGACCACTGTTTCGTGGGGTAACTTTGACACGTTTAAACCATTGACTGAAATCAGAAAATCTCCAGCGCGTAGTCCTGCTTGATCAGCCGGCGAATTAGACACTATGCATGAGAGACGACAAGGTTGCTGGCCAGATATGGTGAATCCGAATCCATTATAACCGCGACGCACCTCTACGGTGCGCGTACCATAGTTTGGACGTTTCTTCCGTCGCCGCTGTTGTACATGAGATGTTCCGGCACTAGTATTAGGATTGTTTGCACTGCCCGAGGCAATAACCGCATTTATGCTACCAACATTTGGCAGTGCGGGTACCGCTGCATTGTTATTTGCTGAAGTGGCGCCATTGGTAGTTTGCGTTGATGCAAGTGGGTGATGATGATGCATTTTCGATTTATACGCTAAAATTATTGGTTATATTAATAGTGCAATATATTGGTATAAAATATTATAAGATACACACCTGTAATTACACCCTGTTTCCGAAGTGTGCGGAAATTCAACTAAAATTTCTGACTGTTCAGTTTGTTTATTTTATTGATAGTAATAGTTAATCGTTGTAATATTGCTATATCGTAAGCAAAGATAATTTGTGCGCAGCCGCAACACTTGCAATCTAAAATGCAAGCTTGTAAATAGTTTGTTTAGCTTCTAGTGCTAGTGTATATTAAAGAGACAACAAAGGGAGGCTGGTAAAAATCAAGTTTGCCACACACCTACTGAGGCAAACCACTAACAACTTTGACTGCTGCTACTTGTTTTTACACTTCGTCTTTAGCCACACTATATCTATTTATATGTATTTATTTTTAATAACTCTGCGCTACAACGCTGTTGTAGCTGTAACAGCCGCAGCGTACATACCTACATATGTATATTGCACGTACACCTTTATTTGTCTTGGCCGTGGTTGGCTTGAACCGCATACACCATTGAACTAACCAGTCCAGTTTTCATTGAGAAAAAATGTCAAATTACCAAATGAAGAGATAGTGGATCGATTACAAAATTCCTTTGTTAAAATTTAGCTTCACATACAAATGCTTTGACTTCAGATTGCACACATTATGTATTCAGTGCTCGCTATTTAGAGTTTCTCTATTGTTACAATTTCATTACGCAAACTTATTTCCAATATAATTTTTCCAATTTCATATTCGGAGTCTCAATTATTACTGCAATTAGATATATGTATTTTCCAGTTCATTTCATCTCCTTGGCGAATGGTTCACAATCCAATTTAATACAATTATTTTCCATATATTTTCTTGATATTCACTGTTTATTTAAGAATATTTCATTTATTTGTTTAATTAACAACAATTTGCGGCTTTTTTGTTTGAATATTAATTAATTTGTTAAACAATAAACAGCGCAAACGCGACAGTCTTATACAGATTGGCATTTTTCACAAATAAACTGTCAAATAGAGAAAATGGCGAGAATGGAGGAATAATGATAGTGCGCAGGGTTGCAAAGTGAAGCAATTGTATTACCACATACACGAACGCATTACGGATTGAGAGAGTACGAGCAATATATAGTTTATAAAATAATTTTCAGCTTATGATTATTCGTTTATATTTGATGGTGACTTTACAATAAATAATATAAAAACATTTGAAATAATAAATGAAAATAAATAAAATTTTTTTAAATAATTAAAAATTATTTGTATGCTTTAATTGTTAACTTCGAAGTAAGTTTTTAGGAACTTACATTTAATATTAAAAAAAAATATTTAAATTAAATTAGTGAACTAATATTTTATATGGCAAATCTGCTGACATTTACATATGCTAATTAGGCACTTTCATAGCACATTTAATTGCTAGGAAAATTGGACAGTTGAGCAAACAAAAAATTAATTAATTTCGCACCAAAATACACTAACTCTGACAGCTAACAGCTGAATTAATTTCGTTTTCAATACCATTATTTTAGTGTTTTTTGTTGTGTCCCCCACACTCACTTACACGTATTGTGTCTCCAATTGTATAAATTTAAAACACTCCAAACGTATTATTAAATTACCACAAATCAATGTATATGTTAACATAAATTTATAAAAATTAATGAAGAAATAGTAAATAGCAATTAATGTAATTAAAATGTAAATAATTTTCAGGGACATTGCGTAAAAACTTTAATGTGATTATTTGCGGTCACACTTTGTTGTTTGTCGATTAAAAAATAAATACCTTAAGTGAAATTATTTTTTCCAAATATTGTTGTTTTCTGTGTCTACTAAAACGAGCAGCGAAGTATAACAATAAAACAACTTTTTTGAATTCATATCCATAGTAAGTTTATTAATTGTCACAAATTCATGGAAAATGTTGTGTTTACAGTATTCGAATAAGTCTTTAAGTGTTTTGATAGACATTAATAATGTAATGTAGACTTCAGTACAGAAAAGCTATGTGTATTTTCACTTGTAGGCCAATCGATTTGCTACGGCTGCAATTAGATCCATTTTAGCGCCAACAGTAACGGCTCAGTAATATGTATTGAAAATGCAGTACATTTCATTTACACTTGGTATAATGTTCAATAAAAAATTGCAATTTATTTTCATGAATAAAAATTTATTTTCTTTTTGTTAAAAAAAAAATTAAATTAAAAATGTTTTTTTTTTTATTTTATATCAAAATGTTTAATGCCAATTTTGTGTTTGATTAGTTTAATATACTTATACAATATGATATTTTTGCTGATAGCATTTCTGCATTTACATAATTAAATTGTCATATTTATATTATTGTAGTACGTTTTACATATAAATTCATACACATACATACATCTATGTGCATATGTATATTGGATGTAATTATAATTAGCTTAATCAATCTAATGACGTTTAAAAAAGCTTACTACTTATATATGTATGCAATGTTAACAAAATACATATGTACGAAAGCTATAATCAACATAACACACCAAAATATATGTTTGTTTGTATATATAAATATATTTATCCACTCATTCGCAGTTTATTTATGGGTTTCAGTTTCAGTTTTTTGTGCTTAACTTCTAATGTATATATGTATTCATCTGCACATTTATACAGAAAATAACTAATTATAAAATTGAAAACAAAAAAATGCGAGTCATTGAACTGTTAACACTAATTAGCATTAATTTAGTAGTGTTGCGATTAGTATTATTTACTATGCGTATTAACATTTAAAAGCAGCCATTTATATATGTATGTATGTATGCACTTGTATATGTTTGAAATTATGTATGTAACATGCGTACATAAAGACTCATAAATATATATATATATATGTATGTATATATTGATGTTGCTGTCAATTATTTTATTTTGGTAATTTATTTATTTTATTTTTTGTTATACATATTTATTCGCCTTTTATTTATTTATTTATATAAGCTTAAATGTATATGTTTTTGTAAATATATAATATTGTTTTATGGAAGTAGTATACAATAAGTAGCCAACAACAATGCTTGTATGGATGTATATATGAGTGTGTGTGTGTGTGTGTGTTGGGAGCATACTGCGACGCCTAAAAGCATGCTAAGAAATGAGATGTGGACGAGGGTTACGACAAAGAACGTAAATGATTTACGTTCTTGTTGAATAGTGTAAATTTTTTTCAATTTCACACACACATATAAAATACATGCATATGTATGTATGTATGTAAGCGATATCTAGCCAAAGAACGTATAATAATTTAATAATAATTAATTTAATTTAATAAATTATTATACGTTCTTTGATTTAGCTTCAACTTATACAAATGTTAGACTTTGTTGCTGCTTTTACAATAGTTATCGTCTGTCAACTTAGCGTACCTTAAATTTAGCTTTATTCTCCTTAATACTTTATTTATTTACTTTATTATTGTATTTTATTTTTTAATTTAGTTTAATATAAACTTAAAATGCGCATTGCTAAAAAATAGTCGAATCTTATTTTTATTCATTATGAATAGTTTATACAATAGGCGGGGAGAAATGCGAGTGCCACCACATGGCGTAATTATTTTCATATATTTGTATATAGCTATTTTATATTATTTAAATATTATTAATCATTTTACTTATTTATTTTTTGTATAATTTGTGTGACTTTGAGTTTCATATGTATCAGTTGATGACCTTTTGCAATGAATCTTTTGTATGGATCCTATGAAATGAGTACCAAAAATTAATTGAAAATATAAAAAATTAAAAAAATTGCCTTTTCCTTACCAGACTTGGGATGCATTTTTCAATAATTACCTAGAGTTTATTTTCAAATCGCTTGATTATTTGAAAATTATGATTTGAATTTGAAATTTTCATAGAAATTTCAATAAACAAATTATTTAAAATTGTTTCATTAAAAATTATATTATTTACCAAGCGTCTTCGGTTTGTCACTTTGCCATGTGTTATGTTTGAGCTATTCTATTAAAATGGGCAAGTAGGAATAAAGTTATAAATTCCAAATTATTATGTCAATCTGTATATTTATACCAATTGTTTGTTCGATTTGTCAATGTACATGGTTTGGGAAAGTTACTGACGTGCGTTTTATGGTTCTATAATTTTTAAAACTCTCTCTAAACGGTTGAGGTATTAAAAAAATAATAATTATTAACTTCTAACATAGAGATCCCGACAAAATAGTTGTTTTTCCAAAATTCTTTTTCATTTCATTTACCGATTTGCTTGCGCTTAGCTTTCACTTTTCAGTCACAATTTATGATATAATTTTCTTTACGCCCTTCTCTTGATACCAAAATATATTTAGTACTGCCAAAAAATTCAAAATTCCATTATAGGAGTATGTATATAGTATATCCAGTCGAGCTGCAGCTGCAATGACGTTTCCCCCTCTGGATAAACATCGTTTGCGCAACATTACTTTAGTTGTACGACTCCGCCGTCGCATACAAATTACCACAATCGTGTTCCGAAGACATGGAGTAGTTGGCCGAGTCACGATCTTCGGGTATGGCTGTGTTGACTAGACTATGTTGCAGTGGATCTTGTAGTAGTTTGGAGAAGGTGTGATGACCGGCGCCCAGTCCCAAATGTCCATATGGCGATTCAGCCGCTTTGGTGACATGCGGCAGACGGCGCAGGAAATGCGGATTCGAGTAACGCACGCCGTTCGGCAGTGTGGTGTGCATGCCGACGGGCGGTGGTGGTGGCGGTGGTGATATTGATTGCGGCTGTGAGTACTGTTGCTGTTGTTCATGCTGTTGTTGTTGCAGATGCGAAGCATTCATACCGGCCATCGCGACCGCTGAGTTGGCATATTGCGAGCGAAAACTGCTTAGACTGCTGTGCTGCGACGGTGGTGGCGGCAGCGGCAGTGGTGGTTGTGAATGCATAGAATATGCCGATGTGGTCATGCCGTAATTGCCGCTGCCGCGTGCAGTCTGCGTCGCTTGCTGTTGACTATGACAGGCTGCCGGTAAAGGCATAGTGCTGCAATGATTGGCATAATCGAATTTCTGTTCGGGCGCTGAACGTGTCAGTGGCAGGGTGGCGCTGTTGAGTGCACGAATAGCGGCGCCGCTAGCATCGCCACCAAAGCTGGACATGCGCATGTTGGTGCAGCGTCCGTAAGGTTCTTCCTGTATGGGCGGTTGCGGGGGCTTTGGTGGCGGCTTACTGGCGGAACGTGGTCGTATGACTACTTCGACGTCACGTTCCTCACCTGAATGCACGCCACTTGACGATTCGGATGGTGCTCGTTCGGGTGGTGATGTGGTGCTCTCTGTGGTAGAGGTGGTGTCGCTGCGCGGTGTAAGCGCTTCGTTCGGCACACCCGAATCGGCACGACGCAAGCAACGCGGTGTTGAGCTAGACGCGATCTGGAAGACATATCCAAAATAAATAATAGAAATTCAAGAATAGATTGATGATAGTATAATACGTATAATAGTTTTTAGTTTTTAATCTAAAAGTTTAAGTTTATTTTTTAGGAACTGAAGCTTTTAAGTATATTTCTAACGATAAGAGTAAGAATTTTATGATCCTTATTCAAAAGCAATGTTCTAATTCACCCACAATTGAAATAACGTTTCCCATACTTTTTTACGTTAATTATAACAAAAAATCGGCTTTATTCTCTGTATTTCGAAGCAATCTCGACACCTTCAAAGCATTCGTTCTACATTAAATATTTTTCAGATTTCATTGCCAGTTATCACAACTCAAGGTTAAACTCACATCTATATATTTTGTATTTGCAATGTATATACACACGCGGCACACCTTGAAAGAATTTATTCGATTCCAATTTGATTTGTAAACAGAACACCATCCACATTTCCATTTAAGCAATTACTTGTGAGCGAACTAACTCCAAAGCAAACTTTAATTACCACAGCAAAGCAGCCATTTATTACTTTGAGTTGCAGTGAATGTTAATCATACGCCCCGGTGGCACTTACCACAGTCCACAAATATAGTTTTCGCACACTCTCTGCGTTAGTTTACATATTGCTTTGGGTTTAGGCTAAGAACGTAGTGCAGTGGTTAGTCAAAAGTGTTTTTGTTGTTGCTTCATAGTTATTGATGTTGAAAATAAAATAAAATAAAAAAAATAAAATAAAATAAAATAAAATAAAATAAAATAAAATAAAATAAAATAAAATAAAATAAAATAAAATAAAATAAAATAAAATAAAATAAAATAAAATAAAATAAAATAAAATAAAATAAAATAAAATAAATCAAAATAAAATAAAATAAAATAAATTAAAATAAAATAAAATTAAATTAAATAAAAATTAAATAAAATAAAAAAAAATAAGAAAAATAAAATTAAATAAAATAATATAAAACAAAATAAAATAAAATAAAATAAAAAAAAGATAAAATTAAATTAAATTAAATTAAATTAAATTAAATTAAATTAAATTAAATTAAATTAAATAAAATTAACCGTCCTATTTCGGAGGAAATTCTAGCTCCACCGATTTATTTTTTTTTTTATTTTTGGCATCCTTCCATTCAGTTTCACCAGACTCTGTACTTAGCCTTAGGCATACTTGTACGTATGCCTTATTCGATTAGGCATCAATTAGACCAGCATACACATATACTTATGTACACACCAGGCAAAGCAAACGACGAAGGATAGCAGCAGATTCCAGCAATTAATGCAACCTCTTCGTGCAATAGCAACAAATCAATGTTGCTACAATTTAATTGAAATCAAATCACTGATAATAAATGAGGGCACAGGCAAGGAGTAGCCAGCTACCAATAACTGTATTGATTGCTAATATTACAGCGTACTGCTGTGTATCGCCTGTCCCTACTCGATACTTTTGAGGTAGCCATATTCAGATTTTGTTGTTGTTCAGCAAGCCTGGCTACCTCATAAGTGATGCTGTCACTGCTGTGATAAATGTGCATCGAACGTGTCGAATTGGGCGACCACGAGGACAAACGTAATAAATCTTTTAGCCTCCGCATGGTGTGTTGTCGCATGCAAATCGTATGGGTTGACCCTCTCTGTTTGTTTGTGTAAGTTTTTTGCATAAATATTTCATGCCAACAATTACAAATGTAAGTGTGTACATATATGTATATTAAAGTTTTTTGCAGTCACTTGTTCGTGTCAAAATTGCTTTTTACTGGCTCAAAATCGTTTGCCGCCATCAGACGTATGATCAACACATACCTCCGCGCTTCCTCTTGCAAACAGTTCCACTACGTAATCATCAATTGTCACAAATTGCAACACTTGCCATTTCCGTTATAAAATTAATGCCTGTCCATTGGAAACATAATACTGTGTCTATGTGGCTTTGTTAATTGATGGACTTGTTGCGGGAGATGGCGTACAGTGAAAACCATAAATTTTATAATTACCGTTATTGTTTTGCGAACTTCCAATGTGGTGTTGGAAAAATATTTTTATACTCTCGCAACATGTTGCACAGAGTATTATAGTTTTGTTCACATAACGGTTGTTTATGTCACCAAGAAATAAAAGAGTTAGATATGGGGTTATATATGTATATATAAATGATCAGGATGACGAGTGGATTTGAATTCGGGATGTCTGTCCGTCCGTCTGTCCGTGCAAGCAATAACTTGGGTAAAAATTAAGATATCTTAATGAAACTTGGAATTCGAAAATGGGCAAAATCGGTCCACTGCCACGCCCACAAAATGGCGAAAACCGAAAACCTATACAGTGTCATAACTAAGTCATAAATAAAGTAATGAAAATAAAATTTGGAACATAGGATCGCATTAGGGAGGGGCACATTTGGATGTATTTTTTTTTTAAAGTGGGTGTGACCTCGCCCCCAAAAAGTTTTTTTGTATATATCTTGCAAACCAAAAAAAAAACAGTATAAACCAAACTTTCTGCAGTCGTTTCGTTTAGCCATCTCCTTATACAGTCCAAAAATGAAATAAATCGGATAATAACCACACCCACCTCCCATACAAAGGTTAGGTTGAAAATGACTAAAAGTGCGTTAACTCACTAACGAAAAACGTCAGAAACACTAAATTTCACGAAAGGAATATCAGAAAGAAGCTGCACTGAGATTTTTTTTACAAAATGGCAATTGGGCGTGGCGTTGCCCACTTATGGGTCAAAAACCATATCTCAAGAACTACTCGACCGATTTCAAATTCGGTATATAACACTTTCTTGACACCGTGATGACACGGGTGGAATATGAACGAAATCGATTCACAACCACGCCTACTTCCCATATAACTCAATTTTGAATTCCATCTGATTCGTTCACTTTATAATATATACATTGGGAACAAATGAAGATAGCGGAATAAAACTTTACACAAATATTGTATTTGAGCTGTGACATCAGTTGTGGAAAAATTGTCAAAATCGGACCATGACTGAAGAGCTCAGTGCCTAAGGGTAATTTTTCACCGAAAATATAGGTAAATCTCTCAGATATTTTAATGTAATTCATTTCCTCTGAATTTTTTTCTTATAACAGTTGGTATATGTACCAAAAGTGGTTAAAATCGGATCATAACTTCCCCCAGATACCCTATATGCAATTACTTGGACTGTTTGCATTTTTTTCTCTGCGCGAGATCCCATTAATAGTGTGATTATTGCTCTTTGCTAATAAAATCCAACAATTGTGCTCAATCTCAATTAAAGTGGATTGGAAAATAACACTACATTATCAGTTTCTCCTATATCTACAACAATAGCATTAGCTGTGTGTACCTAATCCAACATCACAGATGATTCTATTTCACATCTTTTATTTCTCATTCCGTTTTTATCACATATTCCGTTTATAGCGGTAAATATTAATGCAATTATACAATTAGATATAAATATGTACTTACATGTGCCTCGTTGGTGTGCACGGTGACCGTCACCGGTGCCAATGGGCTGACTAGATGCTCCGGCGACGAAGACAATTGCATATTCTCCGGTATAGCTTGGGGAGCTCGACCTGCAATTGATGTAGTTGTGACATCACTACCACCATCACCACGCATACCCATCTCCGTTAAACCATTAGCAGCAGTGCTGTTGATATGAACACCGCCGGTGCCGACGGACTGTTGCTGGTCTGTGGCAAGCATTGGTGGGGGTGGTGGTGGCGGTGTTGCTGCCCTTGGCGGCTCCAAATCGCGTGTCGATGCATATGTCACGCTATCATCACGCACACAAGCCAACAGTTTGCCCTCCTCCGAGGTGCTGTCATCACCGAAGCTACCAGTGCCCGTTGTGTTGTTGTAGACACCTACGCTTCCGCTGCCACAGTCAGTGCTGCCGCCACCGCCACTGCCACCGTAGTTATTATAATCTGCACGAACGGTAGTTGACGGATTGCCACCACCAGTTGGTATTAACTGTGGCGGTGGCGGTGGCAGTTCATCGTATTCGCTTAGTTGTAAAAGCTTCATGCCATGCGCACCGGTGGGAGTGGAGTTATGGAGGTTGTTGGTGTGGCTGCCGATATGTGTCTCATTGCCACAGCCGATCGTCATGACGGGGTCGATGTTGCTTTTTCCTGCTGGTCTGCTGTGGCTGCTGCTGCTACTGCTCATACTGGTAACGGTGAGGCCTGCCATGGTGGCAGCGCTGGCAGTTCTTAGTGTCGCATATTCTCCGTCGTCAATTTCCCCCGCAACACTGGCAAAACATATCGCGGTTCCACGGGGCGAATGGCTGCAATTTCGCAGTTCACATTTCACGTTTTCCATTGAACGGTTGGTTGGTTGGTTGATCGCAGTGAGCAGCGAAAGGTTAAATGAGTGGCAAAGAAGAGAAATAATTTATTACTGTAAAGGTTATGCATTCCTCGGCACTAGGTATCTACTTATATGGTATATATATGTATATATGTATAACTATGTTTTAGAGTACATATAACTATAGATGTATGTGTATATGAATGAGTGTGAAGCTTCACAGTGGCAGCAACTATAGGTGACTGTGTTCAACAAAAAAAAGTACTCAGTTGCTTTCATATGTATAAATATATTAAGCACATATTCCTCCTTCATATATCATTCACACAGTCCTTTATGGCCTTACATATATCAGCATAAATGCACACAGCTAAACTCACAATATCAGATTAAGTTTAGTAAACACATAACATAATTTATATATACATATATGTATATTTCTATTCACACGAAGACTTCCTACTATATTGCATTTATGCATATTTGTTTACCTAATAATTCTTATTCCTTTATGAATATTCACATACTCATATTCCTACCTTGACTTTGATGTTGACTTTGATTAATATGTGCATTATAGTCCCTGGCATTCGTAATTTTAATTACATGAGAGACAGATCAGAGCTGCTAACCTGACCTCAGTTGAGTTTATGTTTATTATGCAGTGAAATAATTTATATTTTCTCAATTCCAATCACATATCAAAGCATAACACAATAATTATATCCCTGTTTATATAATTTTCTATTTTTCATCTAATGTGTAGGTTTTCCTTAAATGTTTCAAAAAAAAATATATATAATAAAATATATAAATATCCAAGATCTATAACCTCTTTCTAAAAGAGAAAAAAATGTAGGTTTCATCAACGCTAACACTTCGATGAGAACGGTATTTTTAGAATATTTGACATCCGAAAAAATGTTTGAAACAAAATTACTGTATAGTAGTTTTGAAAATGCTTTCGAGATTAGACGAGATTTGATGAGACGAGATAGTCTCTGTGTCTTATCGAAAGCCCCTAAAGTCAAGGTAAATTACATGAAGTTATTATTGTAAGGGATGGATTTTTGTTAATCGTTCAATATGCTGGCATAAATTTGTCATAACATCTTGATAGACCATTCCTTTGCATACAACTTTCAATGTATTCTAGCGCAGGTTAATACTCTAAAGCAAGCATAGAGATTTTGGCTTTGGGGTGAGATCTCACTAAGATTAAACTCACACAGGATTAGTCAAAAACGTCTTTGACTAATAAGACACAGCATCGTATTTTGCTCTAACCCACACCAAGCGAACATGCCTCTTTGTCTCGTCTTATTCGGTGTGGGTGTGTTCGCAGCTATGGGCTGTTGTTGGATCAGACAAGAAAATATGTCTTGAATATTTCGGTGTGGGTGCTTAACCCTAAAGGATCAAAATTTTTAGTCCCTCTAGTACTTATGCATATGTACAGCCCAGCCCTATTCTGTGCACTTGACAAAATAACAAAAAAGTTTAACATTTTTTCAGATTTTTATCAAGTGAGAACTTTTTTGGTATCCTGTGACAATTTTGATAAAATAAAAAGCTTCAGTACGCATAGTTTTTCCCCACACGTGTGGGAAACAAAATAATGTAAACAGAAACAGCTGATTCTGTCCAATTATATTCGAATTGAATGGAAAAATTGATTTGAATTATTTTTAACGTAAGTTTTCAAATACATTTCAATATTTGTTGCAAAATAGTTAATAAATTAACATCAATTTCACAATAAATCCATTGTTTTTGGTCTCGACTTTTCTTAGGGTGCGCAGATATTCCATGTTCCGAAGCTGGCACTATTTTTCATGCAAAAGGCCGTTATTTGGATGAGTGTTTGTTTTAACCGAGCCTTCTTCAGTGTGGCTTCGTTGATAAGTTTGGTTTATGATTGACCAAAGAGTTATCAGCCTATCTATCCGATTCTGATGTCGAGATATCGACTGAAGCCTTTCAGACCTCATGCAAAGTATTTGGTTTGGTTTCACAACTCCATTTACTCTATTTAGATGACAGGGTTAAACCTAACCAAACAGTGAGTGCCGCGCGTAAATAAAGTTGATTGATAATCAAATGGCAGAGCCTATATATTCACTTTTCCATCCCAGATCCTCCATAGTCTTTTGCTCCCCCGCAAAGCCGTAGAATACTTCATAATATAATACATATACATATGTCCTTTATAATATATTTAAAACTGTTTGGAAAGCAATTTTGATTTAGTTGGTTGTTGTGTTTAGCTTCAGAAAAGTTCCTTAGGGACTACGAAATCTCAACTTTGTTCTTTGTTGTCAAAAATTTGCTAAGCTGTAATCGCATGCAATATATAGAAAACACTTTCGTCAATGTTACCCTCATTATCCTCATTTTTTATACAAAAAACGGAAAAATTAACTTCTTAATATATTATAAAAACGGCTTAATAACGCGAGCCATCACCATGTTCATATTTTCCCTCTTTGTACAAAACTAACGACAAAAGTAAAATATCTCCATTGCAATAAATTCACTTTCACAACTATCCACAGCGAGATATTTTATTTGTCAAGAGCATTTTACTTCTTAACAACTTATAAAGAAAAGAGCTTTTTATTTTAGACACAGAATACGAAATGCTTGATAAATTTCATTTTTTTTTTTAAATTAGAAATTTGTTGAATTTGTAAAGTGCACAGAATAGGGCTGGTAATATAAATTAATATACTCTGAATCCAGGGAACGAACATGTTTTCAACCAATTTCGAATGGCTTATGGACCTGTAGAAAATGTTTTAAACGCCAAAAAATACTACAATGTATAATAATACTTAACGATGCTAATAGAAAATACTAATTTGAACTAATTTTAGATTATTTAATCGATGGTTAGAACTCAATATGAGACGGAAGTTTAAATTGTGTTTAAATACATTTTTTTTTTAAACAGTTTGTCACTGCCACATTCATACACATGTACATAAATATACGTACACACAACATACTACAAAATGCTTATAAGTAAATACATATGTGTTATATGAAACTATAAAACAACAATAATTATGTTAGTAAACAACTGCATACCTTTCTTTCAACTACAAACCATTAAATGTTAAATAACATAACATTATTATTAATATTAGTTAAAAACATACATACATACATAGCTATGCATACAAATACGCATGTATATGCATAGGTAAAAAATTGTTAAATAAAAATTTCGTAGTTTATAATATGTATATAAGTAAATTTTTTAATTAAAACCAGGCGACAAGCGGAACAAAAATAGTTTCTTATTGTCAATATGAGACCAATACTTTTACAAAATGTGTCTGTGTCTGTTTGTCTGCGGTGTCGTATAATTCAACTGCCAAATGCATATGACTAACTGGCATACAAATGAACAAGCTCTTTTTCATAAATGTGCGCAAAACACACAAAACAAAATATTGTATTATTAATTAATATTTTTTTGCAAGTTTAATGAATGCAAAGTACCAAAATATACTCGTGTGCGAGCATACTTTACTGTGCTACATATGGTAAATAAATGAAAATGTGAATGTTTGCCAAATGCGGTTGTGCGCTTAAAAAAATATATATAAATTAGTCAATTTGCAATGTGGCACAAATGTGTGTGCAACAACAAAAAATATTTGTAAAACAAATATCACTTTCGAAATAATAACACTTTCAACACATATGCTTCAATCATAAATAAATTAACAAAAAACCGAAACAATGAAATTTAATAAACAAAATGAGGGAAAATGTTAAATTTGATGCAGTTAAATATTAGTGACACAAAAAAAAACAAAAAACTGGTGACGTGCATTGATTTTACAATCTGTATTGGTTTAGGTGAAATGAAAATGAATATGAAAAACAAGAAAACAAAAACTAAAATGTACACATTCATATTTATATTAAAGCCCTGCTCGGGTTGAATTGATGAAATTTGCGAAAACAACGGATTTGTTTGTTTAACTTATAAAATAAAATGCAGCAAATGAAATTTGAAATATGCTATGACGCGCTGCTCGTGAGTGGTTCGTGAATGTGGCTTAACTTTACAAAACTTTAATATGTATTCACGCTGAATGCTTCATAAAGGAGATTTGATTTTAAAGCTCAGACCCATGCAGATCACACATTGCTTCTTTGCTTATGGTGTCTTCATTTAGTCTTGTTATATGTTACCGTTAGTATACAGTTCTCAGACGGCAGGAGATCTAACGGAGTACTATTACGACCACATTTTAAGTCATTTTGGATGTCTGTGTGAAGACATTATACTTGTAGAACCGAAAATTGAGTCTCAATTCTGCCTTTTACTACCCATGTAGCGTTTCTACTTGACACACCTTCTTAGAATGGAACTAAGTGGTTGCATTTTATAATTATTATTTATTAAAATTGCTAAGCTAGGGCTGAATATCTCAATATAACATTTTTAAGTAATATTCCATTATACTGTTTCAGGTCAAACCTGAAAGCGGAAAAAATTCTATGGAGAAAACAACACAACATCTACTAAGTTGCTTGATTTGATTCTGTTCTTCGAACATCCACGTGAACCACTTCTGAGCAAATGAGCTTAAAAAAGCATAAATGAAAAAAAAAATAAATAAATAAAAATTCAAATCAAAGGACATTGTTTTCAGTGCATTTTATAACTCGTGTGTACTAAATTTCTTTTTGTAGTTGTAGGTGGTATTCCTTTCTGATTCATATTCATTTTAATTTTGATTTAGTTTTAAAGAAAACGATTTTTTACCGCTTGCCATCGTTTTGTTCATGGTCACCAATTAGTAGGACATCATCAGACGTACTCGGTACTTCATTGAAGGTAACCTTCAATTTCGGTGAACTCGGTGTCAATTTTGGCCAATACACATCATCAGCGCCGCCATCGGTGCTGGATTCAGTGCTCAATTTGCCACCACGGCCACCACCGCTACTCATCATAGATGAGCTCTTCTGCTCCGAACTGCCAATATTACTGCCGCTGCCGCTAACGCTGCCCGCGCTGGGCAAGCTGCCACGATTCGCCATTAATAGAGGTTGTGTAGTGGCTTTAGTAATGCCATAAGCATCAATTGGTGGCAACTTGAAAGTCCAACGACGTTTGGCTGTTAAGCCCAGCCAAATGACAATCCACAGTAAGAGATGTACGACGCTGATAAGAGCTGGAATAGAGAAATGAGAGAAAAAGGAAGTGTTAAAGTTAGAAATCGAGTTGCTAGTATCTGTAAGTACTGGTGTAAAGCTTTTAAGGCGTCCATATTGTGTTTTCAAAAAGTTCAACTTGTCAATTAGCATACAAAATATGTATGTAAGCATCAGCTATGGGGATTATTTGTAGAGTTCGTTGAGTGCTTGTCGTTTAATGCTGAATCGATAGGCGCATAAGTGAAAAACCCGTTTCTAATTGCCAGCTTGTCTCTCACTCAAACTAGTTTTTAAGTATGCTTTAGCTTAAGCGTCATTTGAGTACTTTGACAACAATCTGCTTTCATATTGACCTACCTATTCTCTCTCTTAAATACTCTTAACTTTTTATTTTACTTTTCCTGTTGCCAGTGTTACCATAAACTTCATGGAAGTTCTTTTCCCCTACTCACTTGGGTTGAGTGCGAAGGCCTCTAAAAGTACAAATAAAGAACTGTACATTTAAAAAAAAAGTATGAAAGGTAAAACATTCGAGCGGAAAATCGCGAAAGCTTTCACTTTAATAAAGCTTTCATTGCAAAGCTCTAAGGATTTGCTTCATTTCGATTGCTTACTATGGAGTACAATTTTCATTTTATATGTATGAAAAATTTATTTAGTCGAACGGTATATTTATGAATCTTTTTGAAACGTCCGCACTACAAATACATACATACAAGCGTTGGCAACCCTGCTACAAATTTTCAATGTCCCAGAGCGTTGTTAGCTTTGACTAATGCGATTTAATATCAATTCTACTTAGTACTGGTATTTGATTGCATTTTTTGTGATTTCCGTTTTAATTGCAATTGCCCTCTGTGTCTGTTTTCACGTTTTGTGGAGGTAATTGGATTTGACGCGTCATCACCGAGTTCAAGTGTAGCTTTTCTCTTACAATTTCCCCAATTAAAAATACATATTGAACAAACATACGTATATGCCGAGGAATAGAGCAATAACAAAAAAAGCAAAAATATAGTTTAAAGAACTCTAACATAAGATAATAGTGAACAAATTATTCATTCTACAAGAACTGCCAGTATTTTAATTTTGTAAAAAAAAAATACTGAAAGAACACAACCAAAACACTATCTGATGAAAATCAATTTAAAATTGAGACATAACTCTCTTCAATATATTTAAGAATAGGTTCTATTTTCTAAGCCTAAGGCTTGAGTTAATCGTGTCTTAAATAATCAAGTACTCACCTGAAAAAAATGTCGGGCAGTGTAAATTATTCCTATACGTGACACTGAGGTCATTCAAAAGTGGCGCCTTCACCACAGCTAATGCCAATACGTAGCAGAGCGACGCACAGTGCGCAAAATAAATCCACGTCTCACTCGATTTCATTGTGATTAATGAGCGATCACGCATTTTCGCCGCCAACCTGCCGTGCCCATACAAATACATAATCATCGACGAGGCAATCATCAGCACTGACGAGAGTAGAAACAGCGATAACGTTACTACACCGTTCAAAATGAGGCCGGAGTTTTGGATGGGCATAGCCTCGCTGTACACCTGTAATTTATAAAGGTTGGCCGCACCAATGTAGCTGAATGTGATATCTAAAGCGACAGCAATCATTTGTATGCTAAAGATGGTGGCAAATGATTTGGTTGTCGTCCAAAAGACAGCTGGATAGCGTACACACCAGACGAGTAGCGCAAAGACGAGATTTACAAACTCAGCGCTTGGCGGGTGGTCGAACACTGACATATCGATGGGCTTCTCAATGCCGAAAAAGATTTGTAGCATGCCGGCGAAACCGTCAAGGCGAACCAAAGTCGTTTGTGGTGGCTGTTGTGCGGTTGTAATGCTGCTGCTGGGAGATGACTTAGAAGATATGGAGGATGTAGCGGAACCTGCCACTGATGAGGGTGCAGTCATGTACTCGCTTGAATCATTACCAGACAATTCGCCCACCAGATATTCCGGCTCGATTTCCACCTGCATCTCCTCGTCTGCCATGCGTTTGATACGCTTCACGACAATTCCTCCGCTGCCACTTTTCGTTTTGATTTCGATAATTTTCGAATTGCTTGTTAATGGTGTGGATGGTATAATCTCCGGCATCTTCTCGGGCTTGACGATATGAATATTACTGTCACGCGTTGTCGTGCTAATGGTTGCTGTTGATTTGCCGTAGTTGCGGCGTGTGTCGTAATCGAGCGCCTCTGTTTCAAAAGACGCCGCTGTATCGCGGTTTTGGCCGCGTGGCAAATTTAAAGACTGTTCAAAGTTTGAGCTTGCAGACAAATCCAACTCATCGAGCCGATTTAAATCGATATTGTTGCCGTATGCGTTTGAAGGCCGCAAATCGGCAGCGGCACGACCTGTGTCGAGGCGCAAGGTGCGGGGTGCGGCCGATTCACCAGAACGTCCGCCAGATGTGTTGGTGTGGTGACGACGATTGTGCTGTTGTCCGCCACGTTGTCGATGATGTTGTCGATTGTGGCCGTGATGTTTACGCGACGATTTGGCCGAATGTGTGACGTGTGTGTTCGCCTGTTGTGGTGTTTGTGGTTGCTCCTTGTGGTGATGGTGATGGTGTGTGCGTGTGGGTTGGGTGTGTGCTATTGGAGTGGCAGTTGTTGTGGTGGAACTTATGGCAACTAATATATCTTCATTTTCATTGTCGTTGCTGTTGTTTTTGTTGTTCACCCTAGCGGTTTGTATTGTAGTTGTTGTAGATTTCGTGCTGCTTACTTCCTCTGACGGACTGCTTGAGTATTTTGTGGTTGCTCCTGTTGTTGTTTTTGTTGTTGTGTCAGTTGTTGTAGTCACTGTGGTTGTAGTTGTTGCCTTGGTTGGCATACTGCTTATATTTTTGACAAATGAGTGTTGTTTTTGCTTATTCGTGGTAGTTGTTGTTTTAGTTGTTGTCAATGCAACCTCAACATCCGACGCTGCATTGTCCAGACTGTTTGACTTGCCCAGCGTGCCTAACTTGTCCCACATTTGATCATAATTCTTGTTGTTGTTATTTTCGGTTGGCAAATTTACCGAATTCCGTGTGGTTGTTGTTGTAGTGGTTTTTGCGGTTGTCACTTGTGGTATGTCGACCGCTTTGACACCCCAAATATCCTTTGTATCGAAATGTTCAACAAAGATGCGTCCTTCACTCTCTGCCTCGCCATCACCACCACCACCACCTCCTTCAGCACCTCTGCCATCATAAATGTCAGTTTCTTCATTGAAATCAAATTTATTGTTGTTCTTGCGGTTAGCATCAACATCAACTTCACCATCATCATCATTATTATTTGCCTCGTCCTCGTGCGTTGGCTCTTCCTTGCTGTTCTGATTAATTAAATCGGGCACTTCGAAATATCTTGTCTTCCCGCCATCTCTGAAATCCACTCCAACATTGTTGCTACTCTTCCCTTTTGCTTCCGCTTTGCGATTGTACATTTTGGCTTGCCTCGAACTCGAGCGTATGTCGAACATATTGCTGTTTATGTCGTTTCCTGCCGAGCCAGCTCCGATAGCCGTAAACATTGTATCATTGTAGTAATCATCATCTTGGTCGTCTTCCAGACTGTTGCTGAATTCGCCGTGGATGCCGGTGCCATTATGGTAGGGTGCTGTAACTACCGAAAGCACAACTAAATTACGACGATTCACCGCAATAAAGTCGAGTTCCGTTTGCCAAATATTCTCTGCAAGTGGGAAAAGTAAAAAAGACAAATTTTAGTTTTATTAAAGTGAGTTAAAGTTAGGTTGGTGGGAATGAACACGAGATTGATTCTCTGTTTTTCAATTTTGGTATACATATAAAATTTTTCAAACGGACTTTGTCGGTAAAAAGAAGATTATGATGCGTAAGCAATTCATTGGGATATTGTTGAAGCGCATCTAAAAGCTCCAGACGTTTTATAAAAGCTCACTGGAAAGTGTTTTTAAAACAAATAAATTATTTTTCGGAGTATTTTATTTGAACCTAAGTTTTACAATACTTAAATGGCTTCAGCTCATTATAATGTTCATAATCTTTCACTCTCTAACGATTACAATTGAAATTCTCATTTAAATAATTTCTTTTCCGATATTGTCTAAGTGCACTCACACCTACGTATATAAGACTTATACTCAAAACCTGGAAATGTAATGTTTCCTTTCCAAATCCGTTCTACGGCAACGCCAGCTTAACTCATTTAATTAGAAATGCTTACCCTCTTTCAACGTCCAACTCATTTAGAGTTTCTATTTAGTATGCATGTGTTGATCTCGCAATTGTTCATTAGACGTGAAACACTTGATTGATTGATGGCAAGCGAAATTCCGTTACATACATACCACCAACGACGTGGAGATGAGTGCCGGCCACCCACTAAATCATTAAACGCTATATTTACGCACCTGTCTGGGCTGAGGCAACGCCTACACGCGCAATATGTAGCGTTTAATCAGTTACAAATGTACGTATGATTCTATGTGTGTATGCATTCGTATTCTACGCCTCTTTGCGAGGTAATGATACGTTTCTGCATAGATTATGAAACTTTGCATTGCGTCAATAGGATCACAGAAGGGTACAAAGGAGCATAGAAGCAGTAGTAAACAGTCGTCAATATGTCGGAGCGTCTGTCAAAAGCGAATACCGTTTAGTTAAGCATTCGCAATGAATAGCGATGCGTTTAAATGTCTGTCACTGAAGCCACATCTCACTCTCTACCTCTCTCGCTCTCGACTACTTTTCTCATTATCCTACTTCGTTGTTGTCTTAACACATAATGAGTTTGCGGATGTTGATTGCTGTTGCTGTTGTTGTTATTGTTACAGTTCATTTGTATTTTGCTTATCGGTTTCCTTGCTAAATAGATTCCTTCATGTTAAATACGAAATCAACATTGCGCAGAGTTATGCTTAATTAAACGCGGCATTGAAGCGCATAACTACACCACCAGCAAATAGACAAATAAATGTTGGGGCTCTGGCATTTTGCGCATTTCAATAGACACTTTCTCCTTCTGCTTCAGATGAGGTAATAAATGCTTTTGCTATTTAAAAACACACACTCAAACACACCTTATATAGCTAGCAGCACTTTTCTCTTTTAATTCTACATCTCTTTCATCCTTTGGAATGAAATATAAGCTCTGTCAATATTTGCGAAATTAAATCAGTTCATTATATAATGTTTGCAATGAGTACTTTTTAATAGAAGATAAAAAGCAAAGAGCATTATTGCGCAAGTAATGAATTGAAGATGAGCGTCTGCCGGTTAATTGGCACGAAATCGCTTCAAGTATTACGCATGAAATGCGCTAAAGATTGCAATGAAATTAGTATTAAAAGTGCTAAGTAGTTTATTAGAGGAAAATTAATCACTTTCATAATGGTAACAAAAATACATCACATAAAAAACATAATGTGACTTGATTCTCATACCAACACATCACTCAATAACACATGATATGTCAACACAACGCATTAACAACACATCTCACGATAAACTCTTATATAAAATTACTTGAAACTAGTGATGAACGTTATTGATATTTTTAAATCACTGTGATTTTATATTGCTATTACGATCGAGAATTTGTACTCCAAATTTTTTTAATTTTTTACATGTTCAAATTTATTAATTTTAACAATATCCGAAACTTAACTGCTTTTGAAATCCCAATTAACTAATTAATACATTTTGGATACTTTTAACTGCTTTTGTAATTACCGTACCCAAAAGTATCGAAATCGCAACTAAATTTGTTACTGTGACCCTGAACTACTTTTGCCACTGAACTGTGATTTTATGCGCCACCACTTCATATTATATTAAATAAGATCATATGATATCACTTTGTGTAACATCACATCATATGACATCACATCTCAGTAAAAATATATCACAGCATAGTATATGTATGTATTTTTAGTTGAAAGCTACTCGAAAGCTTTTAGTTTTAGTATGCTTGTTACAATTGTCTTCCTCTTCACAAAATACAATTTATGTTTATATAAATAAATAAATGTCCAATCAATATGACAACAGCGTTCATATGAAGCGAGTCAAAATAACTAAGCGCTTTTGATAGATGAAGCTGCCTGCGTTTCGGCACTTCATTGCATAAAATACAATCAAGAACACTTTACTCTGACAAATTTCATAAGTCGACAAACTAAACATGGGTTTTGATAAATGAATGAAGAACTCTATGAATACATAACTGTACTTACTCTAACCACTGTTTATTTACAAAATAAATGGCAATTGAAAAAATACCGAAATATGTACAACAATATATAAGTAATCAAAATTGTGGAGACCATATAAAAGTGCTGCATTTTGCAGTGTCTTGTATAGCCTTCGATTGTGTGAGTTTGAGGAGATAATCTAAAGTACAAATATATGTATGTTAGTGGCTGTCCTTAAAGCGTCAGCTAAACAACGATATCAAACAAGCTTAGCAGCCGCACAAAGGTTTATATAAGCGCCGTGCTGGAGATATGACAATCATTTTACACATATATATGTGTATGTATGTATAAAATATAGATGACTGACTGACTGGCCTGGGCAGCTTTTACAAAGCCGACAAGACAAATTTTAACAAATCATCATCATTTGTTGTATCACATGAAATGCTTTGAAACCAGTTCGAGGATTTACAGTGAAGAGAGAATGGGGGATTGAGCGCAAAGCGACAGACAAAGTGTAAGTGTAGTAGGCACACAATATTCATACACATAGCTTTGGACATTCGTAGCAGCGATAGCAACTTTAGTAATAATATCAGAGTCTCAGCTTATCCAGGATCATAATACATGAAGCCAAGCGTTGACCAAAAGCAATCATTGGACGACAGCTTTGGGGACTAATACGAGTATATTACAAACAGCAAATATGCTACCTAGTTGTCCATTGGGAAAAATTTTCCCTGAGTTTGCGCTTACCGTGACAAATATAAAATAACTAAATATATAAAATATTTACACAACTAAGAAGCTATAGTGGACACAGTAGTAATATTAGTGTGATGAGTGAATGTGCTATGAGACAGTTTCAATTGGAAAATGTATGCAAATTTTAATTAAAAAAAAAATAACTTTTTTACTATCAATGTGATACAAAAAATAAACTTATTCATTCATAGAGAAATCTAAAATTTTCTTAAAATAAATTGTGAGCCACATTTTTGTTATGAAAATGATAAATATTTTAAAGTCTACACTCAATATTGCTTTCCAGCTCAACGTGGCGCTTTACAAACTGACTTTAAAGTAAGCAAATGGAAATCAAATAATGCTACTGACTTATTCACTTAAGTTTTTGTACCTGAGATTAGTAATATATATCTTAATATATAAAAATCACGTGTCACGTTGTTTGTTTTCGATGGACTCCTAAACTACTGAACCGATTTTAATGAAATTTTTAACACTGTGTGCAGTTTGGTCCAACTTGAAAGATAGGATAGTTTATAACTCTCCTTATAGTCGCATTATTTATTTATTGCTAATTATTTGTTTATTATTAGCAAAGAGCTATCCACCAGTTGGTGGCGCTAAGTGCGCTATGTTACAGTAGATGGCGCTACATTTCTTTCTAAATTTTCATGGATTTAGGTTGTCATAACAAAAGCTGCCACTTGCTAAAAACATTAAATGAAAATGCGTTGTTTGCAGTTTATATTATTTGTGGTAAAGTTATACGAATCTATGACTTCCAATATTCTAAATTTAAGAAAAAATCACATACAATCCGTGAAATAAATAAAGTTATGTACATATGTATGGTCAGACAAATAAGCAATGCTGTCACTTCCTAAATGCATGTATTTCCTAAATGCAAAAAAAAAAATTCATTTATTTGCATTTAGGTATAGAATTTTGTATGGCTAATGCCCGGTTTCACACTCCATACTTAAGTTGTGCCTAAATAAAATCTTAGCTAAGTATTGTTGCAAACTGAGTAGTCGTTTGCGTTTCACAGTCAATGCTTAATTTCTATAAAATTTTATTATGATATATGGCAACGTTATGGGCAACATATGTTTTACAAATGTCTTTCATAAAAATATGTTTGAAATATTTAAATTATAACAGACAATACATAAATTTGCGAGGAAAATTATATCAAAAATTGATGAAAACAACAAAAGAACCCCAAATTTCATCACTAGCGAGTCGGAGCACCTATGGGAACTGAAGGAAAAGTATAAGCTGTTATTGAGTGCAAACGAACGGACACTTGCCCTACGCTACGAAAGATGTCGCTGAAAATTCAAAGCAAATTCAAAACAAAAATCAGCTGTTATTTAAGCTTAAGTATAAAAATCCACGGGATTGAGATTTGAACTTGAGGTCAAAAGCGTGTTGGAGAGCCATCTTCTTTATTTGCGCACGCTACACAACAAAACAAAGAACGAACTTCGCCAAAAATATTCAAATTGACAGAGATGTTATTCCCTGAATATATTAACATTCCATACAAATAAATGGCCTTGAACAGAGTTCAAAAAGCGTTTTAACTATTTCAAATAAAAATTGGGCGGGGCGAAGTTCGCCGGGTCAGCTAGTATGTATATATGTATATATTTTGTACTGTTAATTAAATTTGAATTTCTGGGATAATTTTACAAAACTGAATATATATATCGCTCATTTACTTGAATAGTGTCATGCAGAAATGTGCGCAATTTCATCGTCCATATTGTTTAAAAATTTCATTCCAATGCGTAGGAAAATAAACCGCGATAATTAATTAAATTTTTCATATTGCTTTTTTCAGCAAAAACGACACGTTTGACTTATGACGGCAAAACGGGTTTATATTTTTCACAAATAGCGACATAATTCAAAGTGGATCACATTTATGCCCAATTAAAAGCATTAGTACACTCTATTTGATCCATTTATGCTCAACATTGTATTTAATACATATATTACAGGCCACTAGATTTGTCGATAAACTGATGGAATTTTTCTATATTTGCTAAATAAGAGACGATTGAAAACTTTAAATCGCTCTCCTGAAAAATCAACTTTTTTGAGTTGTGACTAGGGATGCAAACGATGTATCGATGTTTTGTCAAAAAGCATCGATGTTAGCCATCGATGTCTCGAATCTAAAACATCGATGCATCGGTCTCACTTTCAACGATGTTTTATGTCGATGTTTTGAATAAAAATTTTACTTCACACCTTCACACTTTTTCACACACTGGGTATAAACCCGAAACCCTCTATTTGGATACGCTTTATTGGAATTAGATTTTTGTAAAATACGGAGAATTCGTTAAGGGAATGTGCGCTTGGTCCTACTTCTGGCGTGGGCTACTGCGTTTGATCAGAGATTCAAATTACTTCAATTTAAAGATGCTAGGGCTAAAGGAAATATTTTTTTTTGTTTCATAGAAAATTAATAGCGCTGATACAACGGAATCTTCGGATGAGTGTGAAACAGAATACACGTTTGATGCTTGGAACCAGTATAAACATTTGGTCCACCAAAAGTTGAAATGTAAGCTGTCAAATTTATCTACAATTACAGGGACGGAAGGTTGAGGAGAAAGTGTATCTCGGCAATTACCCCTACCACAGCAGAAGCCAATAGAGTTTGGACATGAATACTGTGTTTCCGGATTTGTATAAATAGGCTTATTAATATTTACACATTGTAGCCTCTTCAGTGCCGAGTAAACGACTGTTTTCTAAACCCAGGGCAACTATCACGCAGAAGTAAAATCGAAAAGAAATGACAGTGAAAAAATTTTCCATATCGTTGTTTTGAAATTCTGTTATTTATTGAAAAAAAAAACTTTAACAGACATATAATGCTAAGTGAAATAAAATGTATCAACTTAAGACGTACTACATTTCATTTATTTATGCTTCTGCTTCTGTATCCCTTAGCTTTTCACACTAAATTTAAAATAACTTAAAAAAGTTCAAAAATACATCGATGTTTCGATGTATCGATGTTTTTGATTTCGATGGGTTTTAAAGAAACATCGATACAGCGAACCATCGATGTTTCATTTTACGATGCAATACATAAATCGAGTAAACGACAAACCAAATAAATATATGCCAACAATGTTACTCATACGCACTGTACGACGCACGTACCATATGGAAACTGCCTCGATACAACTATATACATTGGCAGTGTTAGTTAGAATTTACTTGGAATATAGTGAAATTTATGTAAGCAATAAAATGATTGTTATTTGCAATCAGAGTGAAGTAACAGTAATATCAACAACGTATATACTAACTTTATATAAAACAAAATTGAAAATTTGAAATTGAGTGAAGGAAATTAGTATGGATAGTAAGAAATCAGTGCTAACTGAATGTAATACAAATGCAGTAAGAATTAAAATAATTTCAAATAATATTAGCTCTACAATAATGGTAACAAATTCTTTTGTAAATCAACAAATAACAAAGACGCAAGCATAAACGCCCACAATAGAAATGTCTGTACAAAGTATGACATGTTTACTCTTATATTGTTACTAAGAATGAGGTATATATGTTTCCAAAGCATTTTTTGTTTGCTAAGTAGCTTTAAAATTATGCCTAACGTAGCTCATTATGTGGAGGCAATTTATGTAATGCGATTTGGTTAATTTTTTTTTATGTTCTTGCCCTATTATCTATACTAATATTATAAAGCTGAAGAGTTTGTTTGTTTGTTTGTTTGAACGCGCTAATCTCCGAAACTACTGGTTCGAATTGAATAATTCTTTTTGTGTTGGATAGTCCATTTATCGAGGAAGGCTATAGGCTATATAGCATCACGCTGCGACCAGGAGCGAAGAAACAGTGGTAAATGTGTAAAAAACGGGGGAAATTATTAATCTTTGAGAGCTTCCGTTCCTTGCGCTGCGAAAGCGGTTCAAGATACACAAAGGTTATGTATGAAATAATTATTTCTCTTTTAATGATCTAAAAAAAGTCCGTAAGTACCGTTTTTGTGATTACTAATAATTTCAATAATTTTTTTTTTTATTTATTATTCTTATTTATCTATCAAAAAAAAAAAAATTGGAAAACTCGGGAAAGTGGTAACAGAGAATTCAGAATTGCAAATGGACGATGACATCTACAATGAAACATTGGTGTTGATTGAAGATTTGTGTTTGCTTATGAGTGGGTAACTTTTGACTGAAATTCATATGCCAGCGCCAGAATCGTTCATTGGAATGTGAGCGTGCATACGACAGAATAACTTTGGAACAACAACTTCAAGAAATGTTCCATTATTGAATGAGCAGCAAAAAAGTGCCTATGATGAATTGATGAAGACTGTCTATGATGGAAACAGTGGAATATTTGATGCGCTCGGCGGAATCTACGATCTCAAAATGGAGTTGTGTTGGCTCTCGCATCTACTGGAATTGCTGCAACGCTACTAGAAGTCTTTTAAAAACAAATAATTTCACACAGGGCAACGACTGCCGGATCAGCTAGTATAATTATACATGTATAAACATATTTCAGTTATTACAGTTAATTTATTCGAGGTTGAGAATAATGATTGTTTATTATATAATAGCGTTAGATTTGTGGGATTGAATAAAGTTACTATAATCTAACTGATTTGATTGTTTAGGGTTGCTAAATCAAAAGATTTACAAATATATATTTTTAAGGAGATTTTAAAGAATATATTTTATGTCTATTAATATAAAATGAATCAAAAATCAATCACCATTCACAAACAGATTTTGAAAGATATTTTTAGCAGCGCTCTTCCCCCACAGGAATAGAAACCAGTTCACTGCAAAGTTTCCGCTTGAACAAAAATGTTAAAAATGAGTACAAACACAATAACATTTCATTTAAACTGCATACCAATGGGCTGTTCTCGCTGTTGCAATAAGCAAATAAACGTTTTTTTAATCGAATATTAAGGGCGATTGCATTGTTTTTACATTATTATTTTTTGTTTTTATGTACATATATATGTATATTTTTATTTTTATATGCATATGCATATTTGTTCATTATGCGCGATTGTGTCAATGAGTAAACCATAATATTTTCAATATTGAAACATTTCTGCATTGCCCATGAGGTCGTTAAAAAAAATCTTTTGAAAACAATCATAAATAATTTACATTGAAATGCCATCAACACCTTCTTGATGTTTCCCGTATGCATTTTATGCGTTTTCATTTTATGGTGTGCGTCGCATGTTTTACGATCGTAAATATGAATTGATGATTTAGTAGCGCACAATATATAATACACACATATTGATTTACATATGTTCACATGTACATATGTAATATGTAAGATTGTATACTTTAATTTACAAGCATTTACATATACATAGTAGGGTTTGCTAGATATGGAAAGAATTGCAGGATTTGTCAACAAATTTCAAATTTCTAAAATCCGAGGGAAAAAAGTTCGGTTGATATTAAAAAAGTATGTACTCATACATGTTCTTGATTAGTTTTTCCTGCATAACATAAAGTCAGAGTCTAATCGAACCGTTCATCTAGTAACAAAATATACTCTATCACTGAGAATGTGGCGTTTATTCTCTACTGCATTCTCTACATTTTTGGTTTACCATATAAATTCTGACGTGAAACTGTTGCATTGCAATGAGAGTATCCGTAATATAATATACATATAATATATGCATTTACGAAAGAATTCCCACGTTAAATTTTCACTCCTTGTAAAGTCGTTGATAATAAAGTGTGTTGTTGTGTTGCTATCGAAGTGTGTCCAGTGCAAACGCTCTGATGCCATTACAATGTTGATGATGACACTAATAGCAAGATGATAAAGCGAAAGGCGAATTCGACAACAACTTACAAGTTCAAACGTGCGCGCCGCGTGAGCTGCCATATGCGCCCTCATCCACTGTGTGCCTTTCCAATAGACCAATTGAAGGAATGAGCAACCTACACACCAAAGGGCTGTGCCACCCGCACTGCACTGCTGTGATAAACGATGCCGCCGCTGCGGCAGCCACTGTTTTTGCTAGCAATTTTCACTTTATTCTTTAGCATCCATGCATTTTTTTCCTCGTTTTTGCTTTTTTGTCTGCACCGCCCGTTTGTTGTTGAATTAAAAATGGCATAGCATGGCGTGGCATGGCAAGACATGGAATGGCGTGGCATGTTGTAAGCATCTTTTTTTATTATTTATTTTTGTAATACGAGGCTGAAAGCCGCAATAAACCCCACAGTGCGCAGTTGTGGCGGCATCTGGTGATTTCCTTGCAATGATTACGGGCAGCCGTCAATGTCTGACATCTCTCTCTCTCTCTGCAATGGCTGCCAATTACCAGTGTTGCCAGTTTAAGTTGCCGCTATTGGCATTGAAAGGGCGCTGTTGGTAAGTCTCGCTCGTAGTTATCCTTCACCTCACACTCCCTTGCAGTAATACTTGTAAGTCACACTAAGTACTTTTAACTCCACATTTATACAATGCCATTACTTTTGCACTTTTTCTTAAATTGCAACCTATATACTCCTTTTTTGTTTTACGTTTTGTATTTTTAATGCCATTAACAGTTGTCTGTTGTCTTGATTGCGGTGTTCTTTGGCTGCTCGCACTTAAATTGCTGCAGCTTGTTTTAAGCAGGACTACCATAAGCTGGCGCTTGTTGTTATTGTTTGTGAAGCTTTCGCTTGGCTTGCATTGTACATCATCTTTCTTTCTGCGAGTGTGAACGGTTAGCTGCTTGTCATGCCGGGCGTGCACATGCCAATACACTGGCAGCTGTAATTTCTCGGCGTGATCGGCATATTATAACTGCATCTGTTTGTGTGTGCCACATGCGGTGCGGTACTCGCAAAGTCCATGTTTTCTGCTAACATTGCTTATTTCTATTATTTAAGTCTTTTTTCTCCCTTTTATTCTTGCAATGCCTTTATTGTGCATTCCAGCGCACACTTCCCTAAACACCAACTTTTATTGATTTGTTTCACTTTTCTTGCTCGTTCTTTGTGTTTCCGTCTTCAATTTTTCCTGCAGCTGCTTGTTTTTCATTCATATTGGATTCAAATCAATAGAAACGTGTACATAACTCTTTCGTAAACAGACAGTGCATCGGCCTTTAACACTTGTGTAGTAAGCGCGTCATTATTGTCCCAAAATTTATCATACGGATTATAGATGACCAAAAGTATAATTTTGATAGTTGTAACAATTGATTATTTTTGGTTTTAGAGAGAGAGAGAGAGAGAGAGAGAGAGAGAGAGAGAGAGAGAAAGAGAGAGTGAGAGAGATAAGCCATCCTTAGCCTTTCTAACTGTTGAATGAATGTTACAGAAATAATCCGATATATGCCAAATGGGATTTTGAATCCGAGGTACTAGAAATTCATGTCCTTTTGTACCATTGTTAGATTAGAAACTGCCGAATACATATAAATTTAACTATTTCGAGTGGATTCAGTTCCCCTGTCAAAAAAGAGTCACTATGCAGACATTTCAGAAGACTTATGTTGGAAGATGATAACTTTTTTGAAGAGAACTTTAAAGAATATTTCAATCTAAAATAGTATTTATATTAAGTGTAGAAATGTAAGGGTTAAATCTCGACCAGCAACAACCAGCAACCAAAGAACATCGGCCATCGACCACCGTTTGGCTAACCATTACATTCTTTCAAGTTAAATCAATTTCTGACTCCACTGCCTTCTAGCTAAAACTAATATTTTATTTTTAGAACAAGTTTTACACTTGTTTATTCATTGCACCATTTTATGATTCGTAATACCGCCCACGTTGCAGCACCACCACATGGCCAAATTACTCCTTTCGTCTTTTACTTATTCTATTATTATATTTTACTTCATTTTCATTTTTATACCTTTTCATCATTAAATCGCGCGCAAATCCCATATAATATGAATAAAACTTCCGCCAAAGCTTTCAGTGCAGCAACCGCTCCAGCTGGTCTTCGTCTGCTGATGCGTCTTTTTTACTTGCTTTCTCGTGCAATTCCAGCAAAATTCAACCGTTAACTTTGAGTAGCACTTTATAGAGTGCTACTTGTCGCTCCGAACGACAAGTGAAAATATTCAATTTGCTTTAATACGAGCACATAATGAAATCCATTGAAATTTATGTACTACAAGTATTTCAAGCAGACTAAAAATTTATTTTATGAATTGGATATGATAAAACGAATAGACTGAGGAAATGTCGTTTTACGTATAAAGTAGTACTGTTCCTTCGTACTATAATATATAATGCTTAAGAGTTTGTTATGAGAAATATTGATACACATAACGGTAGTTTCTAACAACTAAAATTGAACTATTTAGATATCGATTTGTATCGTACAACTACAAAAAGAAACAACTGATACATCGGTTTGTGGCTGGTTGTGGTCAATAATCTTTGGCAAATGTTTATTTACCTTTTCATCAGGGTCAGTGGACCTCTGTAGTGGTTTGTTAACACTTTGGTTGAGGTCAAGAGGGGTTTGTTTACCTTTTGGACTAAAGTCAATGAACTTTGGCAGAGGCTTTTGTTTATATTTTGACCGGGGTCAATGGCCTTTGTCAAGAATTTGTTTACAATTTCGTGCAGTCAGTTTAAATGAAGTCAAGTTTGTTCTGTGAGATTAAGTTAATTTACTTATAATAAATACTTATTAATTTACAAATATATCGGTTATTGCATGATATATATTTTTATAATATATAGTAAAATATTTCCGCAATTATTTGGCTAAAATATATGAAGCCTCCTTGCCTCAATGTAAATAAATTTGATATCATTTTAAAATTATCCCATAGGTGATAACTTAAATTTTAATCAAGTCTTGAACAATACTTGGGTTTTAAAGATATATTTATCTTATTAGTCAATCAATTTAAATTAATAATTCTGATCAGGAAGGTGGGATAACTTCTCATGGTTTATTGAACGCAGAATGAAGTTTGCAGTTATCTTAAAATAACTTGAAGAGATTTATAAATACGTAGTGTTTGATTTGCTTGAAAGCAACATCTTTAAGATGAAATTAGAACATTACTTTGCTTATAAAAACGCCTTTTCTCGATATAATGACATATTATTGCTTAGAAATATGTAAATATTTTACTTTCAAAGTTATTCATTGCGTCATAAATTCTTTAGACAACAATTTCATTAGAACCATTCCTGAAATTCTTGCCAAATCTCTCATTACCACAATATAAGTACTTATTAGCTTAATTGCCTCAAGCATATAATAAATAAAGTTACACCGCACCCATTTAACCCAATCTCGTGCAATTAACGCGCATTTTAAGGACTTACACAAAAACCGAAAATTGCTTGTAATTTCTTTTAATTATAGACGAAAAGCAAATGATGTGGGTAAACAAAGATGATGTGGGGAGCGCATACTTTCACAAGCAACTTAGTCAACTGATAAAATGTGAAGGCGCACAAAGAATTGTCTATCATGAATAATAATAATAATTTCGGTTTAATATGAATAAAAATGGGGTGAATAAAACGAAAAAAAGTAATTAAAAAAAATATAAATATAGTCAGTAAATGCGCTAGCTAGCTAGCTCCCACACAAAACGACAACAACAAGAGTGTGAGGAATCAAAAGTCGCGCAAAACATTAGCCAATCCGCAAAAATGAAACGTCAAGTGAACAAACAAAGTGGGGCTGTGCACCAAAAGGCCGCTGAAACTGCCCATGCTTCATTGAAAAGTTGAGTAAAAGGCAGAACAAAACAAAATACTTAAGTTGCTTATCTTAACACGCGCTTAACATAATTTAGTTACACAAATACTTCAAATCTTCTAAAGACTTAGAAAGCACTTACATATATACTTAAGTGATGAAAGAGAACAAAAAAACGGTAAAAATAAAACATAACAACGAACTGTTTCGATAGGGTCGGACCAAGGGCAAAGGGGTGTTAGATGAGTAGTGCAAAGAAGTGGTTAGTGTCATACGGGGTGTTGAGTACTCGTATGTGAGAGTCTAGTCTTGATAAGTAGGATTTTAGTTTGCTACAGCATCCAGAACGAAGTTACGCAAGGGTCAATCTAGTTTCGCGAGACAACTCGAGCTCTGTGTCTGCGTTAGAGGGTGTTCTTTCTCCAAGTATGCCATTCACGAGGAGTGAGTCGATGAAGGTGTTAATGGCTTCTCTGTGAATGCCGTTCAGTGCTTGTCTATAGTTTGCCGCATCCGAAGTCCTTTCGGTATAGTCTTGTATGTCGTCGACGTATTTCAGGAAGGTACTTTGGATGGCTCTGGGAGGCGACTCAGAAACTATTTGGAAAGCATTTCGATATACTCCTTGACAGGTAGCATACGGGCTTCATTGTGTAGGTGCGCGACCGGAGACATTAAGAGGCAACATGTAGCTGTCCGGTGAGCGGTGTTTTGACAAGTCTGAAGCTTCCTCATCTGCGTCCTACTGCATTCAGGCGACCATATTGGGGTTGCGTAGTTTAGGATGAAGTATGATCTAGGAATGCGTTACACTAAAGTTTAAAGATCTTGAATCAACAATAATTTTTAAGTATAGACGAGCAGTACTGGATACTATTATGAAATTTTAAATATATTAATGATTGGTTTGGGAAGACACAACACGGGCATACTTGTTTTTAGAAAACACCAAGAGTGAAGGATGTTTGAAATCAAAGCCAGCAAGAAAACAAACCTTTGTGTCGCCGAAATAAGTGAGGAAGAAATCTTCAAAATGTTAAAATCTAACGAAGTGAAATCAAGTGTGCCACTGAGCAATTAAGCAGCAGTTAGAATGCGCCAAACAATGAAAATGGAAAAACAAAAGAGAAAAAAAACAAGTTTACCCATTAGAGGGTTAACTGGTAAGAGTGACGCTGGCAAAAGGCACGGAAAACCGTCAAATCGCTATGGATCAACACAACACAAAAAGGAGAAAAGCCGCATGTTGAATTAACAAGAATGCGAAAAGGAGTAAAGTGATAGAGTGACAAGGCAAGACTAAGGAATATGCACACACACAAAGATGTACCATGAACTAGAAGAAACGCTGAATATTTGGTGAAATTCCCACCCACACATACACACGTACGTATATATTTGTAGGACAGCTTTTCTTTGGCTTATTGCTTAAGAAAATCAGAAAAGCGTCGCTGCTTCGCTACTGGTGCAGGTCGAGGCAACCAAAGAAAAGTTAAATGTGTGCGCGAACAAACTCGTTAAGTCTTTAGCATGAATAATGATAAGAGTTTTATTATATTTGCACAAGCTCAAGCTGTACCGCATAAACTGCGCGCTGCCTGAACTCAAGCTGCGCTCCAGCAGCCATAACACCTACACAGCCGAGCGCTGCCTTAATTTGCGTGAAGTGCTTGCTCTCCTTCTGGAATTTTAGAAAATCTTTGTGATTTCCTTGAGTTTCTGTGCTTTTTGGGCGCTATGCTTTCATGTGTATCTATGTATATATACGTGTGTGCGTGTGCTACTAATGTTGGCATAACTGTTTTATGTCTACTAAACGACGTTTTTCCCCCATTACACCGTGCTGTTTTCGCTGAAAATAGGCCAAAATTAATTATTTATTACTGCCTCAATGACTGAAGTGGGCACTTAATTTGTTATTTTCTTCTGCCATGCACAACGATTCGTTCGTTTACGGCAGTTGAGTGTCTGTTTTAAGTGGTGTTTCTTCAATTTGATTATTGGCTCATAAACTTAATGGATTTGGGTAAATGAAAGTGGCTATAGACGACGCATAGTCGTCAATCGGATAATGTATATTAATCTCTGTGTATGTATACTATAAGTGGTCAAAATGTTGCAGATATAGAAATTGTATCTTCCGGATCTTAATATGTTCTTTAGTTTGTTAGTTATTACAGTGCACAATTTTGTAAGAATTTCTTGAGATGTAATCAAATAATATAGTGTTGTTAACTGATGTTGTGGTTTATATTCGAATTCAATAAAATGTGGCTAACAAGAAATTAAATCCCGTACTGTACCGTTCTCCTACATTTGACGCTATGCCATGAGCATAGCAGTAACTTAACAAATATACTATATTTCATTTAATCCTATGACAAGCGTCAGTAAACATCTGATTGACCAATTAATGGAATTTTAGCAATTTTACTTCTAATTCCTCTCAATTTACCACATGATTAACAATTTAAAGTGTATTCAATAGTAAAATAAATTAAAAGGAAGTATTTTCTATGAAATATTTTTGATATTTTAATCATTTAAATGAAATGTAATCAAAATGTTTGGTATTTGCAGTCAAAATTCTATGCTACACGAAAATATGCTGACGATTTGTTCAATAAATATGAAAACAATTAAATTTGCAAACGAACAATCAAAGTAAACCACAATTTGGCGCTTCACTGAATGCGATTTTCATTATTGTTTTCAACTTCGTAGCAGTGTTGTAATTCAATTGGTTAATCAAATTAAGTTGAGTATGTGAATGCTACAACGCTGATCGTTGGTTTCATGCTCAGTTTAAATTAATTTCTTTTTTCTAAAAGAAAAATAATCTTATTGGCGTCCTGATATTTGAAAGCCATCTAGAATGTACTCAGCAAAAATAGAATGGAAAATACGGCCGAACAACTAACAGCAATTCGAGCACCATATAAGCACAATATTATATTAATTTTTTACTCAACATTAAGTCAGCATAAATTTTCCAAAAATATGCAATCATTGTTTGACAGTTGGTAATTGAAATTGAAAGATATTTGCTATTAAATTAAATTTAATGGAGTGTATTTAAAATTCGAAAAAAAAACTGGCATGAGTGGCAGCAAGACAAACTAACTGAAAATAAAGAATAATTAAAATTAATTATTTAAAGAGCAGTGGCAACAATGACATGCAGCTTAAATCGACATAAAACAGTTGATATTATTACAAAAATTATGAAAAAGCGACAAGCAAACCTGAGTATTTTCATACAACATTAAATGCCGTTTAGAAGTAAAACTGCTGAAGTCGTGTTAAAACACAAGTGATTTGCCAACTAAATTTTTCGCATGCAAAAGCAATGCATATATAGTTATATGAATGGTAGAGATAACATATGCACTTTGGCGTTATTAAATTTTCAACATTTGATAACTTCAAATATAATATTAGCCAACCTATTACAATGTTGCTTTCAAAACTGCATTAAATAGAGTTTTGCCATTGTTCTTGGTATGTAATGAAATTTGTGGCGATTGCATATATGTACGCATTATAAGAAAATCGCGTACATTGTAAAATTATATATGTATAAAAATTAACAACAACAACAATAACGATACTGGTAGAAAGCACAACTGCAATAAATTTATAAATAAAATTATTATCGACCGGAAAACGCACGCACGCTCACAATTATTGTCAAAAGCAATTTTAATTAATCTGTTATTAACATTGCTGTACAATTGTTGAAGAGAATAAAAGTGATATAAAATTATCACAATTAACTTTAATTTAAAAATATCCAACTACTGAATGTATTTACATTGTATATGTACATACTGTACATAAATTTATATGAAATGAACGTTAACATTCTGGCGCTAATAGCTTTGACAAACGGCAGCGGATGCAGATTTGCATTAGCGGGCTCTAATGCAAATTAAGATTAATATCGCGCATTAGATCAATTTTAATGCAAATTAGTAATGCGCAAAAATTTCGTGACGTCTGTCACCATAGAATTTTAATAAACAATGTCATTTCTTAAGACGCTTAATTTCATCGTCTGTCACTGATATTTGATAGGTAAACTGCTTTGATTCAATTTCTTGAGCATCAATTGCTGTGATCCACGATTAGCAGAACAAGTTTGTTTATGCCTGGGAATATTATTTTCATAGGAGCGTTTTTATTTGTACCGCTTGTTGTTGTTGTTATTGCGCTTGTGACATTTAAATGTAATGTTTGGCTATTGTTGACTGTATTGAAGGCTATACGGTTATTAAGGGAGGGGTCTGGGTTTTCACTTTCGAAAAATCGATTTTTATTTTTTTATCTTATTGTTTAACATTTCAAGAATATGTCCTCAAAATTTTAATCCCATCTAAGCAATATTCTTGAAGTTATTGTTTAATTATTCTCGGGCCCTTTAACGCTCTAACTCTAACAGCTACGGGTTAGTAAAATTACGTTTAGTAAATTTTTTTTTAACATTAAGAGTGTTTCCCACCCTGAAAATGGCGAAAATTTTAGTCGAAAATAAGAAAATAACGGTTCACACTTTAGATGGCCGCCAAAAATTTTTAAATAAAAAAAATAATAATCAGAGAACGTTGGGGGGAAGATTTGTTTAAAATTTAACTAAATTTTTATGGTTTTCCATTTTGGGATAATTTCCGGCCGAGTTACAGTGAACACCGCAAATTGTTTTTTTTTTTCAAGACGTCATAGGGGAAGCTCTGCCACGGGCTAATGGTTTAATATATTTGCATGAAAAATTTACAGAACATAGTCAAAACTATGCTCAATAATGTATAGAAGGTTTGAATAAAGTTTCTTAATCGATATTTGAGATAAAAAATCACAAAAAAAGTGTTTTTTTGCGCTGAATCCCAGACCCCTCCCTTAAGAAACATTAGTATTGTTGCTGTTGTTGTTGTGATCGTACGACTGAATTTGGGTGTTCGATAGCTTCTTAAAAATCGCTATATCAGTAAAATGTGGAAATTGTGATATTTCTGTTTTTACCATTCATTGTTTAAAAAAAGTAAAATAGATCTCTTAACTTGGCCTGCACTAAATTACTACAGAATTATTTAAAACTCTTACAAATTGTATTAATTTAAGGACCATATTTCAATGTCATCGCAGGTATGTTACTCATATATCTAACATACTCTCCATATATGTATATTGAAATGTGTTAGTTTGCCTGCCTCGAAAACCCATACCCACAGAGTACATGTATAGTATGTATGTATCTACTAGCTAAACAAATCAATTGGCCAGATAGTCAGCCAACTAACCAACCAGCCACTCGTCAGCGTTCAACACTTGCTGACGTGACAATATTTACACTTTGGCTTTGGGGGGTTTTGGTTTTGAGCTTCGTTTGATTTGAACGGCATTGGGCCGAGCTTGATATATTGTTTAATTACCTCTTGGCAACAGTCCGTTTTCAATTATTCTAGCCTCCAAGAGTAGACGTGGCAACAGCAAACACACAGCGATCACGATGTGTACAAAAGCCGATGTCGGTCCGCCGTGTGTCCACAGTGCGCGTAGTGTGCCGCCGCGTGCCTCCTCCTCGAGCCCATCATGTGGTGACATGGAGCAGCGTCGCTCTTTCGCACCAGTCGCCAATTTGATGCCATCGTTTGCCAAGTTGCCCACCTGAAATTAAACAAACACAAAGAAATATGTAATTAAAACGCCAACATGCAAAGTGATGCAAAGTGCTGAGAGTATGTGCGCGATTGAGCCGCTCTAGTAGAAGTTGTTGACAGTATGGCTGAAAGACCAACGTCGATGATATTAAAAATGCATAATAGAGCTTTCGACCATGTGGGTGTGTACAACTTCCTTTGATTGCAACGCTGTGTGGCTTGGTCATCTGTGCTTCATAAAGAAGTGTTTGCTTTATGGTACACACTGCCTTACACTGTATATTAAATTAATTTACAATTCACGTTCATTTCGATAAAGGCTAACGAGAGTAATAATGCAATGTTTATCGGTTTATAGGTGTTTTTGTTTGACATCCAATATATACTCTCTTTTAATATAATTTGTTATATAATGAAAGTTTGGTGAAGATTTAATTAAATTCGGGAAAAATATAAATATTAAAATGAAGAATGTTATGGCAACAACGGTAAAGTCAAAGTACTCATTTAAAAATTTTCTTCATGTACATTATTTTATATTTATGATGGAATTCGTCTTTTTTTATAAAGAAGCTCAAGTTGGAGCAAAGATATCTTTGGATTGATACCTTACTTACATAACTTGTCAGTTTTCTTTTATTTAATTTAACTTTTTTATTTGTGAAGTTTTTCCCCATGAATTCACATACAACACCGTTAGCAATGCAATAAAGCACAGTGTCACATACCAAAGAGTCGTAAGCAGCAATGTCCTTCCTTAACGTTGGTATTTCTTCGAGCGATAGAAGATCTCCTGCAACTGAGTGAGCGAATTAAAACTTTTGTTAACGCATACAAAGCGGTATTAGAAAGAAGAACACGAAGAGTAAAGCAGAGTTTGTTGCATTTATTGAAAGTGGAATTCCTTTGCTCAATCGAATCCGCTTATATTGGCGGCAAATACCCGTAAACAAGTTGTGTGTAGAGGATTGGAAGTGAGAATACAAAGGGAAGATAATGTTAGATAATATTTAAATACTAAATAAGTTTATCTAAGCGCTGACAATAAAAAATATTAAAATTTTCAGCAAAAAGGATCATTTTAATATCAACGTCCCATTGTAGACCATTTCTAAGAGTTCACATTAAGTGTGTTATTCTTAATGTTCTTTGTCCTATATAAGATATGAAATATATTGTATTTCGCTCACATAACGGTTGTTTATAACACCCAAAACTAAACGAGTTCGATATAGGGTTATATAGACCAAAGTGATCAGGATGAAGAGTGGATTTCAAATCCGAACGTCTGTCTGTCCGTCCGTCTGTGCAAGCTGTAACTTGAGTAAAAATTAAGATATCTTGATGAAACTTGGCACACTTATTTCTTGGCACCATAGGAAGGTTGCTTTCGAAAATGAGCAACCACTGACACGCCCACAAAATGGCGAAAACCGAAAACACATAAAGTGCCATAACTAAGCCATAAATAAAGCTATGGAAATAAAATTTGGTATGAAGGATCGTACTATGAAGGGGCATATTTGGATGTAATTTTTTTGGGGAAGTGGGCGTGGCCCCGCCCCCTACTAAGTTTTTTATGCATATCTCGCAAACCAATAGAGCTATATAAACCAAACTTTCTGCAGTCGTTTTTTTTGAACCATTTTTAATACAGTCCAAAAATGAAAGAAATCGGATAATAACCACGCCCACCTCCCATCCAAAGGTTAGGTTGAAAATTACTAAAAGTGAGTTAACTCACTAACGAAAAACGTCAGAAACACTAAATTTCACATAAGAAATGGATAGAAGCTACACTCAGATTTTTTTACAAAATGGAAAATGGGCGTGGCGTCGGCTACTTATGGGTCAAAAACCATATCTCAGGAACTACTCGACCGATTTCAATGAAACTTGGTTTGTAATAGTTTCCTTTCATCCCAATGATATATTGTGGCCAAATCGCTTCACAACCACACCTACTTCCTACATACCAAAACTTTGAAGACGATCTGAATTGTTTACTTTATAATACATAAAGTAAGCACTAGTGAAGATATCTGTGCAGAACTTTGCACAAATACTACGTTTATAGTGTGGCAGCTCCATTCTAAAAGTCGTCGAAATCGGACAATTGGTTTTCACGGCCCCATATATCGAACATGAGGACCTCGGTGCTTCTAACCCAATATTAGGGTTTTCAACATTCAATGGACTTTGTACAATATATATGACGAATATTTTGACCAAATTTTGTATGATATAATATTAATAAAGTTAAATAAATAAATTGCGAGAGTGTAAAATGTTCGGTTACACCCGAACTTAGCCCTTCCTTCTTGTTTATATTAGAATTAAGTTGTCTAGGATAATATCAAAATGGCGGTAATCCTTTAAGCTGCTGACACTTTTCCATTTAATCAAAAACTTCGCTCGCTTACAGGCGAACGGTTATAAACCTATATAGGCACAAACATATACAAAACCTCAAAGTCTATTGAATATTTGCGGTGTTTTTCACATATTAGTTTTTCTTGAAGTTTTTTATTCGATCGTATAAAAAGGGAAATACAAACAAGCCAACTAAAGTTTAAGCGCATGGAAAACTTGGCTGATTTCACTGCACATACTGGCACTTTACTGAGCTGCCCACACATTTGCCTTGCCTCCGCCCATCTCACACACACATACATACATTGAACGCCCACCTGTATGACACTTATATTTTATGAAGCGAAAAACTAGTACAAGAACAAACACAAAACTAAAAATAAAATAAAAAAAAGAAATTACAAACAAAAAGTGCAAAAACAACAAATATTCAACTTAAAAGTATGTAAGTAGTGCTATTGTTAGTGTAAAAGCATTATAGTCTGCGAGCTGGGGCTTGAAAAACTGTGTTAAAGTAGAACTAAGGAGATGGCAGTGGTGCAGTCAGTGAGCGCAAGTTTGCATATCAAAAGTATGACACTCGACAGCCGTTGCCTTATTACTAGTTCCACCATCGATATACATATATTCCGCTTGTGTGCGGTTATGCGAGAAGCAAGTGCATGATTGAATGCATGAATATGCGAGTGGCAGGCGGTAATATTGAGTGACACAAAGAAAGTTGTGCATTTTGCTGCACTGCACTTTTTATGCAACCAATTGAAGTGTACTTGAGCGCAAGCGTAAAACCCCACTGAAAAATTTCTGCAAATTTACAAACTTTATAAGCATATGCATGCGCGCTTATAGTTGTTGCATAATCGTACTTATGCAGATACTTTCATACATATGCATATTACTTTTATACATACGCATATCTCTAGTTGTGTGCCTTCATATTTTTGCATAGGTACAATAATGTAGGTATTTGTGTGTTTTGTGGGCACACAAGCGGTATCGTATATTCAAGTATGTAGAGCAGCATACATTTTTGTGTATCTGTATGTGTGTGTATGTACTACATAGTTATTAGCAACATGCATGGCGCCATGGATTCACAAGGTTATCATGCCGAAAAAGACGAATTGTTTATATGTCTGCGATTATATACCAGCGAAAAAGCACTAAAACTAAAAACATAATTAGAAATTTTAACAATAAATTTCCATGAAATATTTTGCTTCAATAACACTGTGATAGTTTTTAAAAAAAAAAAAAAAAAAAAGACAAGACCAAATTCGACGGTTTCCCCCTATTTCGGGTCCTACGAATCGAACTGCATCATTACTTTTTTGAGTTACAATCAAGGTTTCATACAAAAATTTTTGTTGAAGTTTTTCATCAAAGTTGCCCATTGTGAGAGAAAGGCACATTTTTCTTCGGTCTCTAACCTTTTTAATGTTGACTTTTTTGGTAAACTTTCTTTGGCAAAGCTTCTCAGAATAAGTCCGTCTGTAAGTTCCTAGATGACTGTAAACCCCAAAATCAATGTTTTTTGTGTCCTTATAGCATATATGTCGAAAAAACTGAAATTTAATCCATTTTTATACTCTCGCAACAAAAGTTGCTAAAGAGAGTATTATAGTTTTGTTCACCTAACGGTTGTTTGTAAGTCCTAAAACTAAACGAGTTAGATATAGGGTTATATATACCAAAGTGATCAGGGTGACGAGTAAAGTTCAAATCCGGATGTATGTCTGTCCGTCCGTCCGTCCGTCTGTCCGTCTGTCCGTCCGTGCAAGCTGTAACTTGAGAAAAATTGAGATATCTTAATGAAACTTGGAACACGTGTTCCTTGGCACCATAAGAAGGTTAAGTTCGAAAATGGGCGGAATCGGACCACTTCCACGCCCACAAAATGACGATAACCAAAAACACATAAAGAGCTATAACTAAGCAATAAATAAAGTTATGAAAATAAAATTTGGAACAAAGGATCGCATTAGGGAGGGGCATATTTGAATGTACTTTTTGGGAAAAGTGGGCGTGACGCCGCCCCCAAATAGGTTTTTTATATATATCTTGCAAACCAATAAAGCTATATAAACCAAACTTTCTGCAGTCATTTCTTTTCGTTTCCTTATACAGGTCAAAAATGAAAGAAATCGGATAATAACCACGCCCGCCTCCCATACAAAGGTTAGGTTGAAAATGACTAAAAGTGTGTTAACTCACTAACGAGAAACGTCAGAAACACAAAATTTCATAGAAATGATAGCAGAAGGAAGCTGCACTCAGATCTTTTTACAAAATGGGAAATGGGAGTGGCATCGCCCACTTATGGGTCAAAAACCATATCTCAGGAACTACTCGACAGATTTCAATGAAATTCGGTATATAATACTTTATTGACACCCTGATGACATGTGTGGAATGGATGAAATCGGTTCACAACCACGACTACTTTCTTTATAACTCACTTTCGAATTCCATTTGAATCCTTCACATATACATTAGGAACCAATGATGATAGCGAATTAAAACTTTACACAAATACAGTATATGATCTGTGGCATCACTTGTGAAAAAATTGTCGAAAACGGACTATAACTTTTCAAGGCCCCAGATATCGAACATGTTGAACTCAGCGCCTAAGGTTAAATTTTAAGCGAAATAATGGGTAAATCTCTCAACTAATTTAATGTAATTCAGAGGAAATTGTTTTCTTCCAATAGTGTGTCTCTGTTCCAAAAATTATTAAAATCGGGTCACAACATCTCTTAGCTCCCATATACATAATTATAGGTTTTGCAAAAATATCATCCCCTAGCTCCCATATACCTAATTAAAGGTTTTTCAAAAATTCGTTGGGCTTTATTACGCATATATGTATTGGTTAATATGTGATATATCTTAGTAAAATTAAGTGAGCGTATAGTATTGGATATAGTGTACCTTGCTGGTGAAATTGAATGAAATCGGTTCAGGAATTACCTCAGCCCTCATACACTATATAGGACGATTTTCGTTATTCTATTAAACTTTATGCGGAATTTATGGGTAAATTTGTGCGTTATCTTAATAAAATTTCTTCAATAAATTGCGAGAGTATAAAATGTTCGGTTACACCCGAACTTAGCCTTTCCTTACTTGTTTTTAATGTTTTTTCCCTCACGTTTCGTCAATATTTTAATTTACACTTTGATACTTATACATTAAGTGACATCTTGTAATAGTAAGAAACTTAAGCAAAGACAACGTTCTGAGCAAACTAACCATTAGAAAAAAAACTGAACAAAATTTGTATATTTAAAAAAGCTACACTAACTATGGATATTTTTTTTGGTATCTTATAAGTGTTATCAATAAGTATCATAAATTTGTACACAATATTTAAAATAAATTTAATAAGACTCATCTATCAGTGTCCAACACAAATCAGCAAGCAACGAGTCAAGCTTTTAACCACTGCACTGATAAGAAATAACAACAAGTAACGTTTGAAAGAAACGTTAAATGCTTGCCTAAGAGTCAAAATTTAAGCATAGACTGCAGAGAATAGAGATAGAGGGAAAAAACATTAAAAAAAAATGGATTAAATTTCAGTTTTTTTCGACATATTGGCTATAAGGACACAAAAAACATTGATTTTGGGGTTTACAGTCATCTAAGAACTTAAAGACGGACTTATTTTGAGAAGCTTTTCCAAAGAAAGTATACCAAAAAAGTCAACATTAAAAAGGTTAGAGACCGAAGAAAAATGTGCCTTTCTCTTACAATGGGCAACTTTGATGAAAAACTTCAACAAAAATTTTTGTATGAAACCATGATTGTAACTCAAAAAAGTAATGATGCAGTTCGATTCGTAGGACACGAAATAGGGGGAAACCGTCGAATTTGGTCTTGCCTTTTTTTTTTGACTATCACAGTGTAATTTAAATGATTGTGTGAATAATAGAAACGGTGATAATGCGCATCTGAGTTTTCCTGTCTTTTATCATTATTCAATGTTTCCAAAACTTTAAAAACTTTTAAACAACAACAGCTGTAATTAACATATATAAAGTCATCGCCAAGCATTTGATAGGGTCAACAAACTGGGTCAAACTACTGTACCTAAATCAACAATTTGTGCTAGTAATCCTCTTGTCTGAGCCTACTGAACTTCTAAAAATATATACTTAATTATAAATAAATGGAGCGTAGCAATGAAGCATTGTGAAAGCATAAATAAGCGAGTTAGGTAACAAAACTTGGCAGCACAAAATTTTAATGCATTTTTGTTTTCGCGTTTTTTTAATATTTATAATATTCTTCGAGTTTTCTTTTCGAAAAAATTCAATATTTTTATTATCACTTTTTAGTATTTTGTTTTCGTTCATAAAAAAGTACAAGTAGATTTTTTATTATTGAAAACATTTTTAAATATCGAAAATTAAATAAATTTATTAATATTTATTTATATATTTTACAGCTTAAATGCGAATTTCAATTGTTATTAAAGTACTCAAAATGTTACTCATATGCCCCAGCGCTCATACATGTACCTACACATAAGAGCCACCACCGACACCAAAGCTTGTGTCATAACAAAATTTCACAATCAAATTCAGCACTTTCAGATCTTTCAAATTTTTCCGATTATTAAAAGCTTTTACAACAGGACTTGCAGTATCCCTTTCCAAAATGTCGTCTAATTCGTAAGTCTAAAAATCCGTGATAAAAATATTTTTTTTAACTGTCATTTTCAGCTTCATATACTTACCAAGCTTTGAAACGATATTTCGATAAAAAATAAATAAAATGACAAACAGAGTGTAAATTGGGAAAATATTATACATAACTAATATACATATACAACTATTGACAGTGCAAACCACAGATTTAGCATGCCTGAGTTGAGCATATTCGTTGCACACATAAGCACATAATTGTCGCCTCCACAAACCCAAACCACAAAATACCATTAAGTTTTGTGGTTTTATGGCCAAGTAGAAGCTCATTGTTGAAGAATGAAATTATAAATATTATCTATGTCATGCAAATATGCAGCAGAAGTACATACATATACCAAATATTTACTTATATACAAACATTTTCACAAAAATTGTGATACTTTTCCTTCCAGCTATTGTTGTTGTTATTATATAGAAGTTGTTGATGCGCAAATCCTGTTAAACTGTTGAACCACAATGAACCGACACTTTCGATATGAAAACACCAGAAAATAAAAATGATTATGTAATAGTTGCATATATGTACGAGTATAATATATATTGCCATTATGGAGTTCATTAAGCATTTTGCAAAAATAATTGCAACTATCAGAAGCACACATAACTGAACAGCTTAATGTTTTGTTACTCTCCCATCTGCTTCGTTGTTATTGTGGATTATTCAAAAATTGTGACGTTTCAATAGAGTAAAACAAATCAATGCGCCTACAGATAGGCTACTATCTTTCATACAAAAAGCGCATACAGTTTTCCATTCTTCACTGTATTCATAAACTATTTGAGTGCCACACTATAAATATTGTGAATTAAAACTGGAATTTAATCAAAAAAGCAGGAAACAGCTTTTAATGGTACAGACTGTGGCAGCCAAGTGTGGCTGCATATTGCAAGTGGCTAGATAGAGCGCATTGTAAAGCAGCCTCTCAAATGGTGTATATGCAAACACATACAAACACACAAAATACAAACATAAGCACGAACACATAAATATATAATGGCAGACGTAGTGACAATCAGCGAGGACAGACTAAACGCATATACACTAAAATAGTTATAGACCAACAGTCTCGCCGCTCCACAACAAATGGACAATGGCTACGTCAATGCGACTATCAAAAGTCTGGCAGCTCTGTGTAAATACGAAAATTTTGTGTTATCGCTCAGCATTTAGCGCATTTGTGGTTTGTCCTGTAAACGTTTATATGTGTATGTATGTGTGTGTTAGTATGCATTGCATGAATGCAGAGTTATGGTGCTTTTGTTTAGGCTGTCAGACACCTTTGAGCATATTCTGTCATACTGACAACAAACGTACAGTTTATATTTGCAAGTACATGCCTTCAACTCTCCACAAAATTTCCCACATTCTATCACCCATCCGCTTTACAGATTTTTGGCATCCATTTAATTTGCGCAACAGCCAATACCCATTGCTTAGTCAGGCGGCAAGCATGCTTAGCACGTTGCTGGTGTATTTGTTTGTTAGTTCATTGCTTGCTATGGCTACAATTTCATGTGTATCTTTTGAGATGATGTAATGCATTTGGTTAGTCTTTTCTTGTGTTTGTTGTTATGATCATGCATTTTTATACTCTCGCAACATGTTGCACAGAGAATTACAGTTTTGTTCACATAACGGTTGTATGTGTCACCAAGAAAAAAAAGAGTTAGATATGGGGTTATATATATATATAAATGATCAGGATGACGAGTGGACTTGAAATCCGGATGTCTGTCCGTCCGTCTGTCCATGCAAACGATAACTTGAGAAAAAATTAAGATATCCTAATGAAACTTGGAACACATAAAGTTATGAAAACACATAAAGTTATGAAAATAAAATTTGGAACATAGGATCGCATTAGGGAGGGGCACATTTGGATGTAATTTTTTTTTTAAGTGGGCGTGACTCCGCCCCCAAATAGGTTTTTTGTATATAACTCTCAAACCAATAAAGCTATATAAACCAGCTTTCTGCAGTCGTTTCTTTTAGCCATTTCCTTATACAGTTCAAAAATGAAAGAAATCGGAAAAAAAACCACGCCCATCTCCTAACAAAGGTTAGGTTGAAAATGACTAAAAGTGCGTTAACTGACTAACGAAAAACATCAGAAGCACTAAATTTTACAGAAGAAATGTCAGAATGAAGCTGCACTCAGATTTTTTACAAAATGAAAAATGGGCGTGGCGTCGCCCACTTATGGGTCAAAAATCATATCTCACGAACTTCTCGACAGATTTCATTGAAATTCGGTATATAATATTTTCTAAACACCCTGATAACACGGATAAAAAATGGGCGAAATCGGTTTACAACCACGACTACTTTCCTTATAACTCAATTTTGAATTCTTCTGATTCGTTCACTTTATAATATATACATTAAGAACCAATGAAGATATCGGAATAAAACTTTACACAAATACTGTATTTGAGCTGTGACATCACTTGTGGAAAAATTGTCAAAATCGGACTATGACTTTTCAAGGCCCCTGATATCGAATATGAAGAACTTGGTGCCTAAGAATAATTTTTCACCAAAAATATATATATTTTAATGTAATTCATTCCCTCTGAATTTTTTTCTTATTACAGTTTTCTATGTACCAAAAGTGGTTAAAATCGGGTCACAACTTCCCCCCGATCCCATATACCTAATTATAGATAATATAAAATTAAGTGGGCGTATAGTCTTCGATATATTGTATCTTGGTGATGAAAACGACTTAAATCGGTTCAGGAATTACCTCAGTCCCCACATACTATTTATGATGATTTTCCTTATTCTATTGAACTTTATTCAGAATATATTGGTCGAATTGTGTTATCTTTATAAAATTACATCAATAAATTGCGAGAGTGTAAAATTTTCGGTTCCACCCGAACTTAGCCTTTCCTTACTTGTTAGAATTCATTTACTTAAAGATTTTATTTTTTTTAATTTTCTTAATATATATATATATATTTGGCGTAGGAACCGCTTTAAGCGATTATAGCCGAATCCACCAGAGCGCGCCACTTATTCCTTCTTTTTGCTTTTTGGCGCCAACTGGAAACACTAAGTGAAGCCAGGTCACTTTGCACTTGGTCTTTCCACCGGAGTGGAGGTCGTCCTCTTATGCGGCTTCCTCCAGCGGGTACTGCATCGAATACTTTCAGAGCTGGAGTGTTTTCTTCCATCCGTACAACATGACCTAGCCAGCATAGCCGCTGTCTTTTTATTCGCTGAACTATGTCAATGTCGTCGTATAAATCGTACAGCTCATCGTTCCATCGTCTGCGGTATTCGCCGTTGCCAATGTTTAGAGGACCATAAATCTTGCGCAAAACCTTTCTCTCGAAAACCCCAAGAGTCGTCTCATCGGATGTTGTCATCGTCCACGCTTCAGCGCCATACATCAGGACGGGAATAATAAGCGACTTATAGAGATTGATTTTGGTTCGTCGAGAGAGGACTTTACTTTTCAATTGCCTACTCAGTCCAAAGTAGCACCTGTTGGCAAGAGTGATTCTGCGTTGGATTTCAAGGCTGACATTGTTGGTGTTGTTAATGCTGGTTCCCAGATAAACGAAATTATCTACAACTTCAAAGTTATGACTGTCAACAGTGAGGTGGAATTTTCTTAATACACATATCTATTTAAATATTTATTACTTTAATATTATTAAAATGTCCACATTACTATCCAGAATTGAGGTTAAGTAAAAAGTAATATTCCTCCATCGTAAATTTTATGTAAATATTTCAACTGTTTAACTCAAGAAAAGAAAACCTTTCAAGAACTATACATTTTCAGAATTTTAGTTTTTATACACGATAAAATCGCGTGAAATTCATAAAGTTAACTCTATCCGATCTTTAAATATTACTGGTTAAACATTGCCATTCGTACGTATGGGTGTGTGGGTAGTAGTGGCTTTCCACAAAGATGGCTATAAAGTCATTTTATATTTTTACTAAATATTTCCCTCCCGAAAAGTACGATTTTTTGTCTCCAAACGAAATTTTTTATGGGCATGTAGCTCTATGAAACTATAAATGTGTATACAGCAGTGTATGAGTACCGTCAGTGGCACCTATACATATACAAATCGAGTCGCGGCACAGACAATAAACAAAAGGCGGAATATGAAAAACCCATAATTGCATTTATTATCCTGATAAAAAGCGCTGCCACATCGCACGAGTAGTATTCGTTCTGGCCACAGAGGAAAACACTCAATATACAAACAAATGAAGGTACTCACAAGCACACCTACAAACATAAATATATAGTATATACATATGTATATGTATGTGAGCGCTTATTTGAAATGTAAAATTCGACGAAGCATGACGGCAGTGCGCTTAAAGTGCCGCTAGTAGAGGACGCGAAGGCTTGAAAGCGCGATAGTGTTGCCTACATGAATTTTCCAACAGCAAAGCTGGTTGTTGGTGATACATACGTATATATATATATATGTGTATTTCTATATACATTTTTAGTTGTTGCAGCACTTTGTGCTCGCAATGGCTGAATGCAGTCATTATGTTTTTGCCAACTCTTGTTCTTGTGGCACTTCATTATGATTTTACCGTACGTTTTGCCAGTGCTTACATATATACATACATATATGTACATATTTATATGTAAATATATACGTAATGTATGTATGTGTGTGTGAGCCATTGCTTTTGTTACTTTTGTGCTTTCAATGTATAAATTGCTCTTTGTTGCCGGTGCTGCCGGTTGTCGGTGCAACAGGATAAGTGCTGGGGAAGGCAGACCAACGTCGGCAGCTTGCTCTGATTTGTGTGTAATTTTTGTTGCTGTGTGTTTTTGCAGTTTTGCATTGTTGTTGCGTGTATTCTGTAGCACTATCAAACATATGGTCTGCTACTGTCTGCATTTAATAATAATTGTTGGTGTATAAAACACTGAAAGCTATGGGAAATTTAGTGCCTTTGTACACAACAATATTAATAACAATAACAACCACAACAGTATAGTATACAAATAAACATGCTGATTGAAGTGAGCGCAACAAAAAAGAATTAAATTATCCAACTTGGTAGCAGTTAATTTTATTACATTGAGTTGCAGTTGCGGCATAACGGTACTGCAACAGTTGCCATGCATTACAGCGGCATGTATTTGTGGCCACAAAAAAATTAATGCATGTACCGGGTGTTACATTTCAACATACAGCATTTCATACCGTATATTTTGATACTGTTGTGTCTGTTTATCAAGTTGTTTATTATTCAGTCACTAATGCTAAACCGACATGGCGTAATACTTCATTAATTTGCATATACAAGAAAACTTTGTTGAGTCGAATATGATAACGTTGTTTACTACTTTTATGAAGGATTAAAATTCCGCACTTTTTTAGTAACTTCGCACCAATTCATAAAGCAGAAATTTGTGGCAAACAAATACACATGTATATGTTAAGTTATGAGTTGACTTACCTTAAAAACAGCCGATGCGAAGAAGAACGGTAGCAAAATGAAGACAACGCCGGAAAGCACAATTTGCAGATTCAATTCAGCCACCGGCTCAATTTTCCACGATATCAACGAACATCCTGGTCGGCGGGAGTTGAACGAACGAATGTTGGGTAGCAGACAGATGATAGTGATGAACCATAAAAAGTGTTGGTGGCGAATGAGGTACATAGAACAGAATGAATGATAGCAAAATTATATTGCGTTAGATTGCCGCTGTGATATTCATATGTATACAAATTTCCATACTCTCGCAACAAAAGTTGCTACGAGAGTATTATAGTTTTGTTCACATAATGGTTGGTTGTAAATCATAAAACTAAACGAGTTAGATTTAGGGTAATATATATCAAAATGATCAGGATGACGAGACGAGTTGAAATCCGGATGTCTGTCTGTCCGTCTGTCCGTTGCTTTCGAAAATGGGCAAAATCGGACCATTGCCACGCCCACAAAATGGCGAAAATAAGAAAATAGTTGAAATCGGATATTAACCACGCCTACCTCCCACACAAAGGTTAGGATGAAAATTACTAAAAGTTCGTTAATTCATCAAGAAAAAACCCCAGAAACACTAAATTTTACAGAAGAAATAGCAGAAGGAAGCTGCACTCAGACTTTTTTACAAAATGAAAAATGTGCGTGGCATCACCCACTTAAGGTTCAAAAACTATATCTCAGGAACTACTCGAGAGATTTCATTGAAGTTCGGTATATAATATTTTCTTGACACCCTGATTCCTTCACCACTTGTGAAAATTTGACGAAAACGGACTATAACTTTTCAACGCCCCAGATATCGAACATGTTGAACTCAGCGCCTAAGGGTAAATTTTAACCGAAAATATGGGTAAATTTCTCAGATAATTTAATGTAATTCAGAGGAAAGTTGTTTCTTCTAATAGGAATAGGAAATTGTTTTCTTCTCTGTTCCAAAAATTATTAAAATCTCCTAGCTTCCATATACCTAATTATAGGTTTTTCAAATATACTGTGGGCTTTATTCCGCATATATGTATTGCTTAATATGTGAGATATCTTAGCAAAATTAAGTGAGCGTATAGTCTTGGATATAGTGTATCTTGCTGGTGAAAATGACTGAAATCGGTTCAGGAATTACCTCAGCCCTCATATCTATATATGACGATTTTCGTTATTCTATTAAACTTTATGCCGAATTTATGGATAAATTTGTGTGTTATCTTAATAAAATTTCTTCAATCAATTGCGAGAGTATAAAATGTTCGGTTGTATCCGAACTTAGCTATTCCTTACTTGTTAATAATATGGTAAGTTTGGAAAGTATTCCACTTCCTACGATACCAATGATTCCTAAAATTTTTATGTTAACACTTTCTTAAGGAAATATATAAAATTGTATGCCCACAGAGTACCTACTACCAAAAAAGTATGCTAATGATCCCAACTAATGAGAAAATTACAGGGCGAAGGCAAGATCTATGGTACTGCATATAGAGATTGTGAACAGTGTTCAATTCTTAGCAGCAAATTGACTAATTAATTCGAATTTAACGTTATTATAAGAGTTTAGTTCGGGCTGAACATAACACATATGACATTCATTATAACATGAAAAATTGAAAAAAATGTGGAACTATACATATAGTAAATAAATGATTGTGTGCCTATAAAATGTGTAGCCCCAAGAGCTACAAGCATGTACAATCCCTAAAACTGTTAATAATAACTGTAAAAAATATTTTTATAATGAGTACAATCATATCACTCTACAACTGTACTGCCCATACGATACTGTTGCGTCTTATACAAGTAAAATGTTAACAGGACATCTACTCATAATTACAACAATATGTACTCATAATGATTTTCGAAATACATATATTTAATACAAAGGAACAACTGGGTGACTGTGTGTGCTATGTGACATAACTTACCGAGAAATCGATAGGCGCCATGCACGGCCAAATAGCCCTGGAATAGCGTCAGCAAAACACCATACCAAATGGACCACAACGAATTCAAATGCAAGTAATTGTTGTGATCCAGATGTGCGCCCGGATGCATCAGCATGTTGTGGTAATTGTTGGCATGTTTACGCTTCGAATTCATGTATTTTTGTGGAAAGCGTTGTTGTTGCTGCTGATGCTGTTGCGGTGGTATCGGTTGCGGCGGTGGTGGTGGTGGCAACGGCACCGACTGATGATGATGATGTTGATGGTGGTGGTGATGCTGCTGGTGATGTTGTTGGTGGTGTTGCTGTTGCTGATGATGGTTGTGGTTGCTGCTCGCATTCGTTATAACGGAGTTCGAGATGCTCGAATTAAGGCTGGGCGTAGGGCACGTCTTACCCATCGAAGTGTTGGCTATGGGGCGAGTGTTTTAGCTCAGCTTATTTGATTGAGTTTATAGAAGTAGTTGTTGTTGCACTACAATGCTCGCAGGCAACAACAATAAATCAGAATATCTCCAGAACTCTGTTGAATCATCGAGTGTAGTTGTGCTAAGTTGTAGTTCAGCTAAGCTTTCTGTGGGCAGTAAAGTGTGTTCAAGCCCCCTAATGTCTAAATAGACTACTTAGTCCATCAGCATGTATGTGAGAGCAACTTTCTTATTTTTTTATCTCTTGTATTAAGCAGTATTCACTGTGGATTTTCAATTAAAATGTTGTTCTTTCAATCCACTTTGTTATTGTTGTTGTAACTTATTGCGTCTGGTATTGACATCTCATGTCAATACAGTAATAGTGATTGTAAATTGCAATGGTATTTTCTTCTTGCCTTAGATTCCTCTTCTTCTTCTTCTTTTCACAAGCGCTTATCAGTTGTTTTTGCACAACAATACTATCATATTACGTAAGCCTGCAAATGAAATAAATGAATAGAACATTAGATATTAATTAAGTAAATATAAAAGTGAGAAAAAGAATTGGTAAGATACGTGCAGACTCTGAAATATATACTGTTTTCAAAAACTTTTCATCGAACATATCATGTACATATAACATTTTGAGCTAAGAACTGATCTGTTTAGGGAAAATTTATAAATCTTTTAAAATTCGCTGTATAAATATACTGTTATTATTCCCTTACAACCTAACGTGCGATTATACCTCGACAACGAGTACTACCTAACCGTGTTTTAATTATGAAGCCAAGATCCATTCTAGATGAACTTTTACCACGTCGACCCTTCATTAGGTTCGATAATAACAATATCTCAAGAGAAAAGTTAGATTTTGAATTCATAAATATTTGTAATTATTATACTCTCGCAACCTGTTGCACAGAGTATTATAGTTTTGTTCACATAACGGTTGTTTGTGTCACCAAGAAATAAAAGAGTTAGATATGGGGTTATATATATATAAATGATCAGGATGACGAGTGGAGCCCCATTCTAAAAATCGCCAAAATCGGACCATATGTTTTCAAGGCCCCATATATCGAACATTAGGACCTCGGTGCTTCTAACCTAATATTAGGGTTTCCAACTTTCAATGGACTTTATATAACATATATAACGAATGTGTGGGTCAAATTGTGTACTATATAATATAAATTAAGTTAAATAAATAAATTGCGAGAGTATAAAATGTTCGGTTACACCCGAACTTAGCCCTTCCTTACTTGTTTTTTTAACAAGCACAACATATACAGAGGTAGTCAAAATTATTTACACATCGGACGTTTTTTTACAAGTTTCACAGAGAAAGCTTTCGCTTGTTGTTGTTGTCGCAGGGTAACAAAATGCTATGTTGTTGTAAACCTTGATATATTCCTGAGCGAATGAAGTCGGTTTGGCAAGAATATGGCGGAGAAATACGCGGTAAAGTATTTACACACGGTGATCTAGCCTTTATCCTTGGATTTGGTTTAAGCCAGAGTAGTAATTCGATTATATTGCATTCATAACAACCTAACACAGCCATAAAATATAAAAATTGGTAAATAAAATGTCGAAAACAAAGGAATTATCGATTAAAACTAGATTGGAGACTGTTACTAAGTTTAAGACTCGGGTTTCGGCTTCAGAGTTAGTTAAAATTAGACTAAACATTAAAATTAAAAAAATTAGCATTCATTAAGAACAGGATAATAGAGTTCATGATGTGTGTAAATACTTTTGACTACTCCGAGTCTTCAGTTCATTTGCTTATTTCTCCGCCATATTTCCAGCTATTCTTGCCAAACCAGCTTCATTCGCTCGAGAATAGATCAAGGTTTACAACAACAATAACAACAAGCGAAAGCTTTTTGTGTGAAACTTGTAAAAAAACCACCGATGTGTAAATAATTTTGACTAACTCTGTATATTATACATTCATATATACATGTTTGTATTGATATATGATTATTAAAATTAACGGATAATATAATTAATATTAATGAGAAAATTGACTGGAGTTCAAATATTATTTTCAATTCTGTGTGTATGTATGTTATATGTTTGTGAATTGCTCTGCGCATTAATCTCATTAACAATCACAAGCGCAATGGATTTAAATAAATTTTAATGTTTTCGTTATTTTAGTAATGCTTTTGTAATGACGTTAATTAAACTATTCGGCGATAATAAATATCTTTATACTCTCGCAACATGTTGCACAGCGAGTATAATAGTTTTTTTTTCATTTAACGATTATTTGTAACACCTATATATATAATATATATATATATCTTAAAATAATCAGGACGTGACTAATTGAAATCCGGTTGACTCTCTGTCCGTCCCTCAGTAATTAATATCTCGTAAACTACTAAAGCTTTATCAACCAGACTTACGACAAACATTTCCCTAAATTTTATGAAAATGGGTGAAATCAGATTATAACCACAGCACACTTTCCATGTAAAGGTTATGTCGAAATTATTAAAAATGCTTTGAAAACACTAAATGTTATTGTAAAGATGGTACAGAAGAGATACACTCAAATTTGTAAAAAAGGATGTAATTTGTACGTGGCGTCGCCCACTATTTTGTCAAAAGCACAGGAGCTACTAATTGGAGGAGCTACCAATTCCCACCAAATTTGAAATCTGCATTAAAAAAATTATGGGTCAAAAACCATATCTCAGAAACAATCCGACCGATTTCAGATGAAAAATGTATGAAATCGGTTCACAACCACGCCTAGTTCCCATATAACTCAATTTCGAATTCCATCTGATTCCTTCACTTTATAATATATACATGGGGAACCAATGCAGATAGCGGAACAAAATTTGACACAAATACTGTATTTGAGGTTTGGAAAATTGTCTAAACCGAACAATATCTTTTCAAGGCACCGGATGTCGAACATGAAGAACTCAGTGCCTAAGGGTAAATATTCACGGAATAATATCAGTAAATCTCTCCGATATTACAATTTAATTCATAGGGAATCTTTTTCTTCTAATAGTCCGTCTCTGTACCAAAAATTGGTAAAATCGTGTAATAACTTCCCGTAGCTCCCATATACCTCATACAAGGATTTTCAAAAATACGATGGGCTTTATTGCGCATATATCGGTTAATATGTAGGATATCTTAGCAAAATTAAGTGAGGATATACTCTACCTTGGTGGCGAAAATGAGTGAAATTATAAATTTTAGAATTCCCGTTAATTTTTGAACCACCACTCTATGTACATACATGCATATGTATGAAATTAAATATCTTTAATTTGAATGCAGACCCAACTAAGGTAGAATTTGAAATTATTTTAATGCAAATATGTATATATGCATGTAATAGCATATGTATGTGTATACACAAATTTGGCTGAAACTATCCATAAAATAATTATTTTATCATTTGTTATTTTTACAGGAGTATTTTCTTCCAAATTTTATTTTTGTTGTTAGTATACTCTCGCAACAAAGTAGCTAAAGAGAGTATTATAGTTTTGTTCACATAACGGTTGTTTGTAACACCTAAAACTAAAAGAGTTAGATATAGAGTCTATATACCAAAGTGATCAGAGTGACGAGTAGATTTGAAATCCGGATGTCTGTCCGTCTGTGCAAGCTGTAACTTGAGTAAAAATTAAGATATCTTGACGAAACTTGGCACAAATATTCCTTGGCTCCATAAGAAGGTTAAGTTCGAAAATGGGCGGAATCGGACCATTGCCACGCCCACAAAATGACGAAAACCAAAAACACATAAAGTGTCATAACTAAGCCATAAATGAAGTTATAAAAGTAAAACTTGGAATAAAGGATCGCACTAGGAGGGGGCATAATTGGATGTAATTTTTTTGGGAAAGTGGGCGTGTCCCGCCCACAAATCGGTTATTTGTATTTAACTCGCAATCCAATAAAGCTATATAAACCAAACTTTCTGCAGTCGGTTCTCTTACATACCCCACCACACACCAAGAAAATAGTTGAAATCGGATAATAACCACGCCCACCTCCCATTCAAGGTTAGGTTGAAAATTACTAAAAGTGGGTTAACTAACTAACGAAAAACGTCAGAGACACTACATTTTGCAGAAGAAATAGCAGAAGGGAGCTGTACTCATATTTTTTTACAAAATGGAAAATGGGCGTGGCATCGCCCACTTACTACTCGACCGATTCGAATGAAATTCGGTATATATTATTTTCTTGGCACCCTGATGACACGTGTGGAAAATGGATGAAATCGGTTCACAACCACGACAACTCCCCATGTAACTCAATTTTGAACTCCATCTTATTCCTTCACTTTATAATATATACATAAGGAACCAATGAAGATAGCGAAATACAACTTTACACAAATACTGTATATGATCTGTGGCATCACTTGTGAAAAAAATGTCGAAATCGGACTATAACTTTTCAAAGCCGCGAATACCGAATATGAAGAATTCAGTGTCCCATGGTAATTTTTCATCGAAAATTTCGGTAAATCTCTCAGGTATCTTTATTTAATTTAGAGGAAATATTTTTCTTCTAATAGTGTAGGGGAAGTTACACTCTCTCTCATATACCTAATTATAGGATTTTCAAATTGGGTCAAATTGTGTGTTATCTTAATAAAAATATGTGACCTAGTCTACGAAAAGGGAGCTAACGTGTGAAAACTAGTTTTCTGGGAAACAGCTGTTAAAAATTAACAACTCTCATCTTCCATCCGAATCAACTAAAAAGTGAAAATTGATTTTTTGACACCTAAGCCCCCTTTCCGTAGACCAGGTCACATATATCAATAAATTGCGAGAGTGTAAAATGTTCGGTTGCACCCGAACTTAGCCTTTCCTTACTTGTTTTTTTTTTCAATTAAAAAATCCGAATATGGGTTATTTCATTGCTTAAATAAGTCTGAGTATAAAATCTGCATGCAACATTGCAATACAAAATATTTATATATATATAAAATATTTTATTAAAACATATATTTTTGTTGCTTGGTTAGTGCAATAAATGCAAGAGATATGCATGTGTGTGTTTCGAATTTCTATCAGTAGTTTGTTCTAATTATGTCAAGCAATGGTTGCCAGTACATTGAGACATGTCGAGAACATTAATAGTTCAATTCACTTCTATGTGAGTAGTTGCAGTATGTTGTTGTTATTGTTGTTGTAGGCAGATTTATTTTCCGTCTATGAACTTGCCATGTTGCGTTGATAAATACTCCTTTCATACCAAATGATATAATAACATGCATGATATTAAATAAGTGGGTAAGATGGTGGTTGAAACAACAATATCATGTACCACAACTACAACACCAACAACAGAGTTGAGCTGCTCATGGTGAATGTTCATTGAATGTGTCTGACACATGTTGCAGAGCTGCAAGAGTAGCATCAAAAACAATAGTGCTAATAATAATTAAATATGTATGTATGTGCGTAATGCAACTAAATATAAAAGCATTGTCATTTTAACCATTATTGCATACACAAGATAGATACCGAGAGCTGAAGAGGGAAGCGAGACGCATCTGCAGACAAAAAAATGAACGAAGGTTTCAAGACCGGAGCATCCTCATGTAGAGACCAAGGTGGTAATCTGGTAACCGATGTCCAGGGCATACTGGGATTATGGAGGGAACACTTCTCCGACCTGCTGAATGGCAGTGAGAGTACAACACCAGGAGATGGCGAACCCGATCCCCCAATCGATGACGATGGAACAGATGTTCCATTACCCGACCATGAAGAAATTCGAATAGCAATTACCCGCTTGAAGAACAACAAAGCAGCGGGGGCCGATAGATTACCGGCAGAACTATTCAAATACGGCGGCGAAGAACTGATAAGGTGCATGCATCAGCTTCTTTGCAGAATATGGTCGGAAGAAAGCATGCCTGACGATTGGAATCTCAGTGTGCTCTGCCCAATCCATAAAAAGGGAGATCCCACAATCTGCGCCAATTACCGTGGGATCAGCCTCCTAAATATCGCAAACAAGGTTCTATCGAGCGTACTGTGTGAAAGACTAAAGCCCACCGTCAACAAACTGATTGGACCTTATCAGTGTGGCTTTAGCCCTGGAAAATCGACAACTGACCAGATATTCACCATGCGCCAAATTTTGGAGAAGACCCGTGAAAAGAGGATCGACACACACCACCCTTTTGTCGATTTTAAAGCTGCTTTCGACAGCACGAAAAGGAGCTGCCTTTACGCCGCGATGTCTGAATTCGGTATCCCCGCAAAACTAATACGGCTGTGTAAATTGACGTTGAGCAACACCAAAAGCTCCGTCATGATTGGGAAGGACCTCTCCGAGCCGTTCGATACCAAACGAGGTTTCAGACGAGGTCACTATCGTGCGACTTCTTTAACCTGATGCTGGAAAAAATTATAAGAGCTGCAGAGCTAGACCGAGAAGGTACAATCTTCTACAAGAGTGTACAGCTCCTGGCGTACGCCGATGATATTGATATCATCGGAAGCAACCACCGCGCCGTTTGTTCTGCTTTTTCCCGCATGGATAAGGAGGCGAAGCGAATGGGTCTGGAGGTGAATGAGGACAAGACGAAATATCTCCTGTCATCAAGCAAACAGTCGGCGCATTCGCGTCTTGGCTCCCACGTCACTGTTGACAGTCATAACTTCGAGGTCGTAGATAATTTCGTATACCTGGGAACCAGCATCAACAACACGAACAATGTCAGCCTCGAAATCCAGCGCAGAATAACTCTTGCCAACAGGTGCTACTTTGGACTGAGTAGGCAATTGAACAGTAAAGTCCTCTCTCGACGAACCAAAATCAAGCTCTACAAGTCGCTTATCATTCCCGTCCTGCTCTACGGTGCAGAAGCTTGGACGATGTCAACATCAGATGAGACGACACTAGGAGTTTTCGAGAGGAAAATTTTGCGCAAGATTTATGGTCCTCAGAACATTGGCAACGGCGAATACCGCAGACGATGGAACGATGAGCTGTACGAGTTATACGACGACATTGACATAGTTCAGCGAATAAAAAGACAGCGGCTACGCTGGCTAGGTCATGTTGTCCGAATGGACGAAAACACTCCAGCTCTGAAAGTGTTCGATGCAGTACCCGCCGGAGGAAGCCGAGGAAGGGAAAGGCCTCCGCTCCGTTGGAGGGACCAGGTGGAGAGCGACCTGGTTACACTTGGGATCTCCAACTGGCGCCGAACTGCGAAGGAGAGAGAGAGGTGGCGCACTATCGTCGATTCGGCTATAACCGGCTAAACGGTTGCAACGCCAATCATACATACATACATACACAAGTTATATTGGTTAGACGAAACGACGAAAAGGAGCATAGAAAAAGGATTAGATATCAAAACTATAATATTATTCGATTTATTTTATTTCATCATTTTAATTGAAATTATACGAAAATAATATCAGAGTTTTAGGAAATCGCATTAAAAATGCTCTATGTTGTAATTTTTCTATTTTCCTGCAGATTACAGAAACGGACAAAATCCAATGGGAAATCAAAGAATTTATTCTTAAGAGAAATAAAAAATGAAGAAAACAGTAAGAAAAACATCAGTTGAAATAAAAAACTGCCCGGTCAATAAATAAGTACCCAATAGGAACTTGTTACAGCATAAACCAATGATAACAAACTATATAAATATAATATAATAATAACTCAATATTTGTTGAGGGATTTGAAGGTTACATCATCTATACTTCGATTCATTGTATAGTAAGGTTTAACCTCGAAAAAAATATTGGTTTAGTTCCAAAAACTAACCTAATCACTGATGGCAATTTATTAAAACTTAATCCATTCAAAACGGGTTTGCTGCGAATATTAAAAAAATAATATGATAACATCACACCAACTCTTAAAAATTTTTCTTATGATTTTGAAAAACTTTCTTATTGGCCACCCATCCAGCAAATATGTATGTAGCACAGAACTACACATTGGTTCGACAAGTGGCCAATTTTCCACGATAAATAAACTAAAAAGAAACTGTAGGATTGTGTACGCTAACGAAGAAGTTAAGAGAAGTAGAACCGAGATAAAATATCAAAAATAACACACAGTCAAGAAAAAAGAGGCAAGAAATTGTTAAGTTATGAAACAGAGCAAAAAGTAAGCAAATAACTGAAGAAAAAGTGCGGAAGGAAGATAAAAGAATTGAAAGCATGCCTCGAAGCATGAATTCGAATTGTGGACATATCAACAGTTGTATTTATTGTTTTTGTGGTTGTGTAGGAGTGGGATTTCAGTATATTTTAATAACATTTCACAGCCAAGAAGCCAGCTGCTGGCTAATTCTGCTATTATATTCAGTAGTGATTTCCATTTTTCTTTCTGGCATTTTCTGTTTCATACCAGCATTGGTGGTGATAGTCACCAAAGGAGATGCTGGAGTGGCTGTTATTTACTACGCACAAATTCAATTATCATAAAATAGCAGGCAATCAGCGGTTTATTATTTATCTTAAGTGGTTGAAATTACAGTTTGTAGACTATAAACAAAGAAATTTTAAAATAATTATTCCAAAATGGAATGTCACTTAGCAAAAGTAAATAAACTGAAAAGCTGACATAGACTCAACATGCATAGGTTTTAGCACACACACACTGTCATTAGTAAAAAACAAAGCAAAACAGTGCAAAAAACTCTATCAGTTCGCTACTAAACGGTTCAAAACGCTAAGCAATTCATAATACACGAAATACCATCGAATTTGTGGTTTTTGTTGTTGTCACTTTTGCTGCAAACTGTAACCATAATAATTTGTGAACACTTTATTATTGTTGGCAACGCGCCAACCTCAGCGTGTGTGCGTGTGTACGCAGTGGCGCAGTAGAATGCAACAGATTCACACATTCCACAACGAGTGGCCGCAAAGCGTGCAACGAGGATGTATTTTGGTTAGCCAGAGCGGCGAAATGGCTGGATAGTTATTGAGCTGGTTGACCGCTTGGTGGCGAGCAATCGATTTTCAGCGTCTTTTTGTGTCACACAATGCACCGCAATCGGCATGAGTCGAGGCAAAGCGCCACTGACTACTCATAATGCCAGCGAGTGTGGCTGTGTGTGTGTGTGTGTTTGCAATGGTAATATCAGAATTTGTGCCAAATGAAGGATGATATTTTATTTTCAATGTGGCTTAAAAGTTTTAAAACTTTTAAATTGCATGCAATAATTTATGCATAGGCAGAAGATACAACAACAACACGTAAATGAATGCAAATGTTGGCCAACTTATGGGCAATAAAGCGAATTGAAAACTTCAAGGAAAATTAAGCAAAGACTTAAGTTTGACGTCTGCTAATATTTCATATATATTTTAAATTTGAAAAAAAATTGAGTATTACTATTATTTTTAAGGTCTGACAACATACTTCTAAGAAACACCTTTGTTTCTACTTAATTTTTTTTTTAATATTAAATTCAAGACTTAATTCGTTTTTAAATTTTCGAAAAAATATCTTAAAAAAGTTACTATTTTTTTTTATTAGAAAAATATCTTTCACGAAATTCTACCCAACGGATGAGCCGCGCCCACTTTTATTAATATATAGTGCCACTCACTGCCTTTGAGACAATACCTTACTTATGAATATCCATTCCATATGAGAGCATAAAAAGGGAGAAAACCAAATATATAATCCTAAGTTTGATACATAATGCTACAAATAGGTTATATTGGTATTTGAAACAAATTTCTAGTGAAGTCCTATTACAAAAGAGCTACATATGTAACGCGACTAATTGAAGCATTAAATTTTAAAATTGCGCTCACGCAAATCTAAGCAAAAACCACCCTCCTCAAAAATGAATATATTCGCATACACAGAGACACATAGCATCAGCAAAATTGTGTGCATTGTTGCATGCGTATTTACCAATTTGTTTAATAGTGTTGCAATGAATGCCATTTCTTTCTTTTCGTTTGACAGCGCCAAATTGCTTTAGACACCCTTTTAGCATGCCACCGGCTGCAACGCACCACATATTCATGCATACATACCTACGTATAGAAAAAAAACTTCAAAGCATAATTCTAAACGAAAAATGGCACATAAAAAAGTTCATAAAGCTGTACAGTGGATTAGAACTCAGATAATTTAGATTAAAAATATGCTTTTAATGGAAAATTGCTTTAAGTTTAGTGAATAAAAATTGGTAGAATTAAATTTGATTCCATATTTACAAACTAGAATTAGAAAAATAAAATTTTCTAGTAATAAATTCACATAATTTCTATCCAGGCATCACTTGGCCCACTGTACGGCGGATGCAGGCAGTCAAGCTAGACTTGCAAGTTCAAATGCGTAAGTATGCGTGTGTCTAGCCACCCTTTGGCACTGTTAAATTTGCCACTTCTGCGGCATGCCCCCACTAGCTAGGTGGGTACTAAACTCGGTTAGGAAAAAAATACCATAAAGCCGGCAGCCGAAAACAGAATTTGGGTGAGCTAACAGCGGCAAGTGGCGACTGCCTCTGCCTCTGTTTTGGGTTATTTGTTTTGAATTTACATGTACACACACACACAGAAATATGTGCCTCAGTATGCTTGCGGCTGAGTGACGAAGAGTGGGGCGCAGTCAGGCATCAAACGAGAAATACCGCCATTTATTGTTATTAGATGAATTTGAGCGTATTTTTCAGTTGCCGTTATTTATTGTGGCAGCCATAACCCCAACAAACCTACGCGTATACCTACTTAGACACATGAGAGCAGCGTTTTGTGCTGCCACACGTTGTGTACTCTACAACAAATCCAATCAAAAGCAACTAAATCAAATGCTGAAATGCGCAAATGGTTTTTAGATTTAAGAAAATCGATAACAAAAAACCGGCCGACTTCTAACTGACTTACCAACTGCAGCGTTGATGAAACTGTGGCATGCCACATACAGTTCGGCGGGAAAATGATGGAAAATTTAATACAGGCGTTCGTAGATATGGCCGCTTGGGGGATTCGTACGATATTCGTTTGCGTACACAAAGCAAATCAAGCCAACGCGCCAAGGGAGCATTAAACTTTCTATTCGTAGCATTTGTTATTTTTTTCAAATTTTCCTATCTTCTACCCATCCGCTTCAGGAACTTGTTGTTCTCGGCACACACACACAGTTTGTGTCTGTGGCAAAAGAGTACATGCACCCCAAAGGGAAGCATAGCTACAGTAAGTGAAGTGGAAATCAAAACAACCGTAAGCATTCACTCGCGTACTATCTACAGTTCGAGGTAGTACATATACAATCCTAGCTCAGCACAAATAACTTCGAAGAATGCCTAAAAATTTAAGTGAAAAAGGTTAAAAGTCGACATGAAAATGCGCAAAAACTAGCCTTCCACTTTGGCAGCCAAGCCGCCGGTTAACTGACCTGACAATCAGCCTTGGCAGTGCAGCTTGGATGGTAAGCAAAGCGCCGCAATCGTACATTTTTTAAGGTTTTAGCACCAGTTTTTGTTAAAAGTTTGGATTTTGGCGGAAAATTGCGTTGGTAGCTGTCAATGAAAGCCCTTTGTGCGCACCCTTTTGAGTAATACAGTAGAACTTCTATTGTGTTTAATCTAACTAGCTTTAAACACCTTTTTTGAGTTTATGGAGATATAAACCCGTTATTCTAGAAATTTGATCATTTTATTTTTAAAATTTAGTTCGCGGTTGTCTAGTTTGACTTTTCATCGTCGTCCTTAAACTAGAGTTTATGTCGCGAGGTTAAATAAGTGTTTTTACTAGATATTATGAAATCAATTTACAGCTTTATTTGTAGGTTTCCACAAACTAACTCTCAAAAGCAAATAAAAACAAGTAAGGAAGGGCTAAGTTCGGGTGTAACCGAACATTTTATACTCTCGCAATTTATTTATTTACGATTATATATTACATATATATTGTATATAGTCCATCGAAAGTTGGAAACCATAATATTAGGTTAGAAGCACCGAGGTCCTCATGTTCGATATATGGGGGCCTTGAAAACCTATGGTCCGATTTCGGCGATTTTTAGAATGGAGCTGCCACACTATAAACGTAGTATTTGTGCAAAGTTCTGCACCGATATCTTCACTAGTACTTACTTTATATATTGTAAAGTAAACGAGTCAGATTGTCTTCAAAGTTCTGGTATATAGGAAGTAGGCATGGTTGTGAAGCGATTTGGCCTATTTTCACAACATATCATTGGGATGTAAGGAAACTATTACAAACCAAGTTTTATTGAAATCGGTCGAGTAGTTTCTGAGATATGGTTTTTGACCCATAAGTGGGCGACGCCACGCCCATTTTCCATTTTGTAAATAAATCTGAGTGCAGCTTTTATCTGCCATTTTTTATGTGTTTCTGACGTTTTACGTTAGGGAGTTAACCCACTTTTAGTAATTTTCAACCTAACTTTTGTATGGGAGATGGGCGTGGTTATGATCCGATTTCTTTCGTTTTTGGACTGTATTAGGAAGTGGCTAAAAAAAACGACTGCAGAAAGTTTGGTTTATATAGTTCTATTGGTTTGCGAGATATGTTTAAAAAACTTAGTAGGGGGCGGGCCCCTTCATAGTGCGATCCTTCATACCAAATTTTATTTCCATAGCTTTATTTATGGCTTAGTTATGGCACTTTAGGTGTTTTCGGTTTTCGCCATTTTGTGGGCGTGGCAGTGGTCCGATTTTGCTCATTTTCGAAAGCAACCTTCCTATGGTGCCAAGAAATAAGTGCGTCAAGTTTCATCAAGATATCTTTATTTTAACTCAAGTTACAGCTTGCACAGACGGACGGACGGACGGACGGACAGACAGACATTCGGATTTGAACTCCACTCTTCACCCTGATCACTTTGGTATATATAATCCCTATCCCTATATCTAACTCGTTTAGTTTTGGGTGTTACAAACAACCGTTATGTGAACAAAACTATAATACTCTCTTTAGCAACATTTGTTGTGAGAGTATAAATATTCAATGCAAAAAATATGCTTTTCCCAGCGACATGTTTTCAATTTCTCTTTTTAATTTGCTACAATAAATAGTGGTGAAGTGAGAATATGTGAAAACAATGTATTTTAAAATTGTTTGCCAATTGCAAATTGGCAAAATTGCGCATCAGCAACAAAGTAAATAGTCAAAGGAATACTTTTAAATTGTAACCGTATAGTTTTTTTTACCCGATATTCGCTTTAAATTCAAATTTTACAAATACAAATAATGCTTTAGGGGTAGGAAAAAGTATATATTTATAATCAATTAGTATATGTAATAAAAGAGAATATCGAATAAAGAAGAGAAGAATGAGAAGAAATTTAAAGAAATAAAGTTGAATATTTTTCCAACTACTACAGATCTTATTTTATAGTGTATTGTTACCAAAGCACACTACCATTTCGGTAACTATATCCTTCTCTCTTTTCTCTTGCTATTCCCCCTCTCTCTACTTTTTTCCATCTCTTTCTAATGGAAAACCGGAAAGAGCGTAGCAAATTCTTCTTTCGATAACTGCCTCATTTTCTCTATCTCTCTCTCTATTCCCCACACTCTGTATTTGTCTTTAACTTTTTCAATCTCTGCCTTTCTCTCTCTCATCGTTGACATAACATAATATATAAAGCGTAGCACTAGGTCTCACGAGCTTTTAAAATAAAATATGGCCAATGTACCTAGATCACCGGTGTACTTGTACTCATCATTTATAAAAAGTTAAAATAAATGAAAAGAATTGTTGAATGTCGGAAGCGAAAAAGTGCCACCTTGAGTGCGTACTAAAATGAATGAATTTTAAAAGCTCTAAGGAACCTCTCTCAAAAATGAATGTCAGAGTGAGCAAAATAACTCCCTTGTAGCAAATTGTGTATAGTTTCCCGGTTTTTCATATATTTTTTATTTCCAACGGCGGATATTAAATTTTCAGGCATCATTTGCCACAACATTTCTCTCGTTGAAATGTTAATGTGTAATGCTTGCTGCCACTTGCAAAAGTGTGGTGAGTGCGGCTCTTTTTTTCTCTCTTTGTCTCTCTTTGTCTCTCTTTGTCTCTCTTTGTCTCTCTTTGTTTGTGTTAACATGTTTTGCGATTTTTTAATTTTTTTCCAATCCCGATCGTTTTTTTTTCATTTCTATGTCATGAATACATTTTTCTTACTTATTTTCGCATTTGCAGTGACATGTAGAATGCAACCATTTGCGTTTCGCTAGCAGGGAAAAGCCAAAGAATGATGCTACGAGCGGAATGACTGCGAAAAGGGGAGTAAAACTCTGTAGTAACATGGCACCAACTATCGATGGCGGTAGCGCAAGCAAAATTTCTCCATTTTTTTTCTATTACTTTTTGTTTTCTTGATTTTTGTTTGCGAAATGCAGTTGGCAACGTCATGGCGAGTGAAAACGTAGTGCAGTAGTATTAGGCGCTGGTGATCTAAACACTCCCTGCAGGAAAATGAAGTAGTGTATTGTTTCGGTTCCAGAGCGATAAGTATAAGTATACATTTATACTCTTTCTCTCTCTCTCTCTCTCTCATCTAATAAACCAGTGAACATAGCATTATAACGCGAATTCACCGTTTTATATAGTGCAGAACTAGTATCTATATAAATAGTAAGTTCTTAGTGAAAGTATTACATAGGTTATACAACTGCTAGAATCAAATAAACCATTTTTTTTATTTTTTATCAGCATATTATCCGAAATATTAATAATGTAATCCGTTAATTAAATGTTCTGCTCTTGTAATATTGTTTTATACTAATGAGAATTCTTATAGTACTAGTTATAAATTGGAGTTTTCCTACATGGTGTATACTACTTTCGAAAACCAGCAACTCAACAACGTACAAATATGGTAGTCATAGTCGAAGAGGACTGCCAGTCAATTGAAGCGAGCTGTAGCAATGCAACACACAGGGGCGGCAGGCAAGTCATCTGCATAACAATGGATGCCGACAAGCATTGAGTTGTTAATAATAGCGGCAATCGGTTTCTACATTTCGCTTAAGTGGGTCAGTATATAGTGTGTAATATCCCTCATACTCCTGATACATAACGTAACCGATATGCTTACGAGTATACAAGTATGAGTCAAGAAGAGGTTCGTATGGGTAAGACTGTTTAACGATGGCCCAAGCTAACCAAAAAGCCAGTAAGCCAGCCAATCAACCAACCAACCAACCAACAAACCAAACAATAGTGCAACCAACGAGACAACCAGCCAACCAGTCAACCATAGAAACCAATCCACCGATGATGGCAACTGTTTTAATACTACATTGATATTTATTTCCATTTTTCTTTAGTTCTCAATTTCTCTTTGTTTGCATAATTAAGGTGCAGTCTAATGCGCTTTTATTTGTGCAAACTACTACTCGTGTTCGTATGGATGTTTGTATATACAGGAGGATCTATTAAAAAACTGAATGAGACGAGCATGTAAATTAAAGTCTAATGACCCACTTACTTGCAGACTAAATACACTATATTTTGGGGTTAATAATAATATATATTAGAGAAAAGGAAGCTTCGATGAGCTTAAAAATTTAATTTAATTTTTTACTTTATTATACTTAATTATAAAGTTAAAAAAGTGAAATAGTTTCATATTCGAAAAGGATATAAAAAATATGTTTCACCAGCTGTGAAAGCTGTCTTTTAATACCCAAACTTTATCACACATACATATGTACATATATGTCAAACGCAAATATTATTAAAATTAAGTGCATTTAGTTACACAAAATAATAATAATAATATTTTTTTTTATAGGAATACACATAACTATTTATTTTTTTTATTTACAAAAGAAATAATAATTTCGCTAAAAACATAAATATAATCGAGAGAAAAGCCCAAATCATTGGTGTCCGACAGATACCCAAACTTTGGCCGATGCCGATGCCGATTAATCGACCAGTTGGCAAAGAATCGGCCGATGCCGCTGCCGATTCTTTCATCAACAACATTATTTAGTAAATTAGTATAATCATAAAATAAAAACAAATACAAATAACATCACAAAATAGGTAAACAACTCAATTCATATGTAAATATGAAGTTGTTTAGTGATTTAATTAATATTCAAAACTAAATAAATGATTATCATAAGATATATGTTGATAGAACAAATAAGTTATTCGTGTTTTCTCAAAACGAATCTGCAATCAGTAATATAGCTTTTTACCTTTAAGGGGATATGCCGGTGTGACATTTTCAAGAAATCGATTTTTTTTTATTTTTTGCTTATTCGAAAGTTTATAATTTCAAAAATATCCTGTGAAAGGTAAGGTCGTATCTTGAATAGTTTTTGAATGGCAGCGTTCTAAAAAGCAATCGCTCACATGTATTAGCCGCTATAGTCGCAACTTTTAACGCGTTTTTCTCGAAACGACTTTTCACAAAATTACTGACATCATAACTCAACGACATATTGACCGATCAACTTCAAATTTAAACTGAATGTTCTTAAATATATTTACTATACAATGACCTACGATCTTTTTGATTTGTTGAAAATTGTCAATTTGGCATTTAAAAAACGACCATTTTTTACCTAAAAAATCGAAATTTTTTTCAGAACTACGCCATTTTGTTAATGTTTGATATCTTTCAATAATCGTGGGTCATTGTATAGGGAATATATTCAACTTTAATAACCTTTTTAAATTTTTGTGTTTCAGTTATTCATTCGGCCGGAATCATGTCAGCAGTTGGGGAACTTTTTTTTTGGCACTTCCCAAGATAACCCATAACTCCTTTATTTTTCAAAATTTTTGTAAAATAAAAATCTTAAAATATAGTTGAAAGTACACCTTATTATGTCCAAAAAACTTCGAAATATTCGACCGAGTACTTTCTTTAAAAAAAATTCACTAAAATCGCCTAATTTTTCATGGGTTACACTGGGTTACCCCTTAAGGACAAATATGAGCATTAAGGCCAATATTCGAAAATAGTAGGTCTAGTAAAAAGAATCCGTTATTTTCAAAGAGATGACTTTGGTCATTTATATCTTACATTGTGAAAGGCGGCAAATAGTGATAGTGACTCAATAGAAACTTCGGAAGCTTGTTTGGGAGGTTCTTTTCCATGCACCTTATTATAGTCCAGGCCAGCACCAAGTGATTATTACGTGACCCTGTCTATGGCAAACTTTTAAAAATAAATTAGCCTAGTTACGAATGCTTCTATAATAGTGACTTTATGACATTATCTTCAAAATCTCAACAACTTTAAACAAAACTGTACATATTTGACATAAATCGAATGTTTCTAGCAGTGCTAAATACAACCTTTCATTAATGCAAAATTGTTGAATTTCTTTATACTGGACTTTAATTATCACCATGATGAATTGTTAGTTTAGTCAAATGTGATTCACTGTATTTTATATGGTAAACAGAATAATTCAAATTTTATGCTCTAAAGAAATCAAAAAAGAAAAAAATGTATTTTAGTATAATCCGAAAGAAGTAGAAAGAATCGGCTAAGAATCGGCCAAATATGGCCTATGCCGATACCAAGGCCAATTAATCGGTCGGTCTCTACAAATCATAATAAATTTATGGTGCTATAAGCAGCAATGCAGCAAACAAATAGTTTTTTGTATTATATTAGCATACCTCAAGGCGCATAACAATCACAGCACTACTGAGTAAAATAAACTCAGGGTATTTAATTTAAAAATAAATTCTATAACAATTTAACAACAATTGAGTGTTTAGCGATATTTTTCTGCAGTTTCCAATTTTCGATATAATGTAACTCCAAAAAATTAAAAAATGGAAAATTAAAGAGTACCAAAATGTTTTCTGAAAGGTTGCCTAAACGGCTGATATTTGGCACACATTGTTTTCAATTTTTTTGGTAGGTGGCAACTGTATTGAAAAAAAAAAACAAGATATTATATAGTATTCATTGGATGATATTCACATTTCACTCAGCCAAAAGCCTGTCTAAAATCTGTTGTCACAGAAAAAGTTGGTAAAATCTTTTTCAGAGTTTACATTTTGTATAAAGTTTATAATTTCTTCACATTTAAAATTACTGCATTCATTCAGTATACATACATATATTCTAAAATAAAAAATCACAGCAACAATAAATGGAAAAAGAACACACGCCAAATCATTTCGACTGCTTCGCTTTGCAACAATCTATCAGCGCACCATAATAACAACCCACAGCCATTCTATGTTCCAAAAGGGGGGTAAATAATGCCTTCCTCTCGCATAAAGTAGCGTAGAAAACTTATGGCAAAGAAATTCTCTCGAAATATAAATAAAAGCAGCAAACTTTTCAATAAGAAAGGATTATGGACAAATAAGAGTAATGGCCAGCAACAACATATATATATATAAAAGTAATAACAAGTAGTTTTCCATTTCTTTCTTAACGTTTTCTTTTCGAAAACATTCTCTAAGCAAAAGGCAGTAAGTTGAAATACATGGTGCGTTGGACGAACGGAAGGACGGACGGACATCCGAATTGACTAACTAATTCGCTGGCAATGATTCAATGCCTTAAAAGGCTATGGCTACACAACGCTATCTTCAGTTGTTGTTGTGGTAACGGATACGAACGAAGTATATAAATAGTGTAAGTAACCTCGTTGGCAACTCACTGCTGCATTGGTTGAAATTCGTGGAAAATAACGCTGGAAGTAAGAGAATAAGTAAGCAACTTTATAAAGTCAATACCGAGTATGAAACAACACACAGAGCACCACAACGATACGGTATCAAAAAGTTGTTGCGGTGATGGCCTTCAGTAAATTACAAAGCATACTAAATTAGTGATAGTTATTCCGCAGATTTGCTTCAGGCAAACTCATGCATTTTTTTTTTTATTCAGAAAAAAATCTCAAAAAATGTTAGCGATAAATTCATTCGAATTATAAAAATAGCACAACAATTCCACTATCGAATATTTTCTGCAGGGAACAGTATTTAAAAAGTTATCATAGACTGACATTGGATTATTTTGAAAATACAGATACATATAATATAGTAATTACAATAACAAAGTAAACCACGAAGACTCTTGAAGACAGACAACAAAGGCTAATAGAAAATAAAACATAAGAGAGAACGAAAAGTGATACTTGAAATTTTTTTATTTTTGTTCACAATTTAATTTTCACAACAGTATATTCACATGTGTATGTTAAACAGCAAATTTAATGAAAACTTAGTTAAAGCTTTTGTAGTTAAATGTAAAGTTTTTGGCTTTGCAATATTTTTCACATTTACAAAATTCCACTGAAGTGCAATCGAGTTCTAAAAGTCAGTTAGTATGTGAATGCAAGGATGCGTAATAAAATAATTTAATGAAACATAATTGAATAACTCATATTTGGCAACAATTATGAATTTAATGTAATATATTTTTGGGGTTTTATGCCAGCATAGCAACTGAAGCACCTACTCATACATACACAGCTGCTACACGCTTACACATCGCCAACTAATTTAAACTTTTTACATTAATTTATTTCTAATTAAAGTTGCCAACAAGCCAAAAACATGGCTGTAATAATAGTTGAAATCAGGAAACCAAAAAGTATGGCAACAACAAAAATGCTTTACCGGAATACGTGCAGCATGTGAAGCTAGTACGAGAGCAGAGTACTACTTTCTTGTGCTCAACTGCTGTAAAGTTGTTTCCTCATATTTTATTACTGTTGTTTTTTATTTTATTTTCAAGTGGCAAAAAATTAAATAGCTTATTGCGGCAGAACGTTTAGTTGAGCGAGCATTGCTGGCTAGGTATTTTCTTAATTTTTTCTTCAAAAGTTACGTTTGCTTTGGTCTGATTACAAGTATCTATTAGCTGATACAGCTGCTAGTTGGAAGACAAGTGCTGTTGGAAGTGGAATCTAAAGTGGAATTACATTTGAAGTGGATGCGGATGGTAAGAAAAGTCTAAGAAATGTCAACAAAAGTTTTCAACAACACAATTGCATTGGTTTTATATTGAGAAATTTTATAATAAATGTATATGTATGCCATTCATTCCATAATAATTTTCTTTAGCAGTGTAAAACAAAAACTTAATTATTTATTTAAATATATATAAACACTTGTAAAAATCATGTTAACGCTTGTTTTGTTTGAAAATTATCTTTTCTTGAAAATTACAGATATGCAACCTCAAACTCTTCGTATTAAGTTGCCAACAAATGCGTACAAAACTAAAAAAGTAAAAATATAAGTGTATCATACTGTGGTTACTCATTCGCCCCGCCCTCGATAAAGTGGCTCTCATAGTGCACTTTATACCAATAAAATAAGTGATTTATGGAAACAAAAAGATCAACAAAATTCAGAAATACGCAGTGGAATAAGAAAATCAGGTGTTACCGCCTTTGTGCACACACACACGCACAAGGAAAATATATTTCATTTACACTTCGTATGAGTTATGCTGAGTTGGATTTTTTTATTTTATTTTATTTTATTTTATTTTATTATACTCTCGCAACAAAGTTGCTACGAGAGTATTATAGTTTTGTCCACATAACGGTTGGTTGTAAGTCCTAAAACTAAACGAGTTAGATATAGGGTTATATATATCAAAATGATCAGTGTGACGAAAGAAAAGTTCAAATCCGGATGTCTGTCTGTCCGTCCGTCTGTCCGTCCGTTCGTGCAAGCTGTAACTTGAGTAAAAATGGAGATATCTTAATGAAACTTGAAACACGTGTTCTTTGGCACCATAAGAAGGTTAAGTTCGAAAATCAGCAAAATCGGACCACTGCCACGCCCTCGAAAACCGAAAACACATAAAGTGCCATAACTAAGCCATAAATAAAGCTATGGAAATAAATTCTGGTATGAAGGATCGCACTATGAAGAGGCATATTTGGATGTAATTTTTTTGGGGAAGTGGGCGTGGCCCCTCCCTCAAATAGGTTTTTTGTATATATCTCGCAAACCAATAGAGCTATATAAACCATACTTTCTGCAGTCGTTTTTTTAAGCATTCCGTTATACAGTCCAAAAATGACAGAAATCGGATAATAACCACGCCCCCTCCCATACGAAGGTTAGGTTGAAAATTACTAAAAGTGGGTTAGCTCACTAACCAAAAACGCCAGAAACACTAAATTTCACATGGGAAATGGCAGATAGAAGCTACACTCAGATTTTTTACAAAATGGAAAATGGGCGTGGCGTCGCCCAGTTATGGGTCAAAAACCATATCTCAGGAACTACTCGACCGATTTCAATGACACTTGGTTTGCGATAGTTTCTTTACATCCCAATGATATGTTGTGAAAATATTCCAAATCGCTTCGCAACCACGCCTACTTCCTATATACCAGAACTTTGAAGACGATCTGAATCGTTAACTTTACAATATATAAAGTAAGCACTAGTGAAGATATCGATGCAGAACTTTGCATAAATACTGCATTTATAGTGTGGCAGCCCCATTATAAAAATAGCCGAAATCGGACCATAAGTTTTAAAGGCCCCATGTATCGAACACGATGACCTCGGTGCTTCTAACCTAATATTAGTGTTTCCAACTTTCAATGGACTTTATACCATATATACGTATGAATATGTGGGCAAATTGTGTGTTATATAATGAAATTAAATAAATAAATTGCGAGAGTATAAAATGTTCGGTTACACCCGAACTTAGCCCTTCCTTACTTGTTTTATTTTATTTTATTTTATTTTATTTTATTTTATTTTATTTTATTTTATTTTATTTTATTTTATTTTATTTTATTTTATTTTATTTTATTTTGTTTTAAGAAGAAGCTGCTTATGTATATTTTGGAATCACCATAATGTCACTCATACGCCCTGTAGCTTGTTTCACACTTTAATTCCCTACCTATAATTCCTTCTTGCGGTTTCCGTTCACCTCATTTCCGCGTTAATCAAGTTATGCATCTGCGTATGTAGAATACGTAACCGCAGTTTCGAATATACATACATATGTACGCACACATAAGTAATCGCTTAAGCACAAGAATGATTGCATGAATGAGTGGAAGTATTTGCATACCAATTTTCGCCAGTCAAATAGTCTGACAAGCTCGAAAGCATTTCCCTGTTGCAGCAGCACTTTATTTTGTTTCAAAGCATCATTGCCGACGAGTCTCGAAATACAACGCCGGCAGACTGGCTTGTCTAATCGACTGTCTGTTTGACGCAACACACACACATAAGATAAAACTCTGTAGTATGTCTGTAGTAGATAGATACACGCAATTTGCATGCTTTCCGACTGCCACTTTATGCTGTATGCCACAGATGCATATGCAAAATTTTCCACTTCATCTAATGCCACTTTACTGCTGCCAACGCTGCTGCTGCTGTTGTCCCTGCTGCAACAGTTGATTGGAGACTGCGGTGCATTGTGGCAGCTTTTGTTAGTTGAAACTGTTACTGTTTGTACATATGTATGTTTGTAGCTACTCATATTGTGCTCTTCTGTCTATTATTATTTGTATGTTTGCCTTTGCCACTTGTCATACCCGCATAATCCTTGATATTTTTACACATCCACAATTTCAGTATTCCTGCATGCAGCCTCAGTTACTTTTCACTCTTTCTTCTTTCCCTTTACTGTCTTACTTCCGATTCAATAGAGCACGAGCTGTTGTTTGAATGTGTGTGTATTTACTATCGCAAAGTGCAGCTATGATGATGCACTTTGCAATTACAGTTCGTCTCTAAACAGCTTTCAAGCGAACACATTCCTGTACAGAGTTTACATGCTTTCAAAATAGATTAAAGCCCCCAGAGTGTAACCAAAAAAATATCGAAAGCTAAGCAATTTTAAGTTTCGTAAATTGTCATTATGTGCATGGAGGCTTAATATCTCACGGTTTATAAATTTCCAATATTCTCATTCTTATACATAACCCTTCATTTTAAGGAATTTTTTGCATGCATTATGTAACTACATATATGACTCACTCCTTACTAATTTTCGTCTAAAACTTATAATTTTCACAAAACTCCTAATCTCAAATGCTAAGTATTTGGGAACAATTTAATTTTCAAATTTGTTATAAACAGTTTATCGTTCTATACAATATGTTTCTTAATGATTTTCTAATATGATCGTCTAACCTATTCATAAGTTTTTTCCCGATTTTTGCTGATGTTTTTTCTCAAAGTGTTAATGAGAAACCATAACCTCAATAGTCTAATTAAATCTTCTCCAATTTTGAAAATAAAAAAGAATTTCAATGTAGAATTTGAGAAAACTATTCCCTACCATGATAGTAATGCCGAACTTGCCTGTCAATTACGAAAAAAAAATTGCAACCTCTACAAAATTTACGAGCTTGAGAGAAATTGTGTTGCATCTAAAGTTAATATACAAGGAATGCAAAAAAACAGTTCAAACTGACCTCGTATCAAGCTAATTAATCAATAAAAACTAATTAACACCACAATTGCTCCACGGAAATATAATTAAGAAATTTAATTAAATAACAAATTGGCTAGAAAATAGCATTAACGGCAAAAGTGGACTCAAATGCAGTGAAGAGCGTATCTAAAAGCAAACAAAGTAATGGTGCAGTGTGTGGTTGCGGTGTTGCTTGTTGTTGAGCACATTATTATGCAACCAACTTCCATGTTCATTTGAAAAATATATAATAAGAAAAAACGCAATGAAGGGCCTGCTTGTGGCAGCAACGACAACAAAGCATATTCACTTTAACTGGTGGTTATAATCAAATTACGCCATGAGCGCGTGCGCAGTGCGAAATTCGCGGAAAAATTGCAATTTCTCTTTTACTAAGTAAACATGCTCTATTCCTGACATGCAAAGAAGAAACTAAAATCTATTTTTTTTTGCGAATTTTTGTAAAAAAAATTGGTTAGATAGCTTACATTTCCTCAAAGAAATGTTCTAAGTTACTCAACATGCCAGCGCCAGCATTAAAAAAAATGATAATAAATAAATATGACGGTGTGGTAATCCTATTTGTGCGCGCTCATCAACTGCTATTTATTTTGCATAAACAAGGCGTCATAATGAAATTTGCAAATTCTCTAAAAACAAGTGAACACAGCATAAGTATTATACATACATACATTTGTATACCTGTATGTGTAAATAAGCTGATTGACGGTGTGCAGCTGTGGTGCAGAAGGATGGCACAAAAACAGCCTAAAGTGCCAGGAAATAAGAAATCAGCAGGCATTTGAAATTTGCAAAGGCGCTAGAGGAGCACGCGCCCATAACCGGGAAGGAGCAAAACCACACAAACAAACAGACAAACGCCAGCCGGAAGGATGCTAGGAAATACCAAAGCCAACGCGCCTTCTGCTGCTGTCTGTGGTTGCTGCGAGGCGCTCTCTAGTACGACTACTTTGTTGTTATGCACAAAATTATTCCGAACGTTGCGCGGCGACATTTTGCAATTTTTGCCTACTTTACTTAACTTTACTTTGCCGTTGCCGTTGCGCCTAACGTGACAGGCATAAATAAACGCGTTTTTTGTTTTTGCACTTTTCACAAAATTCATTCGCAAAATTCTCGAGCATCTAAATTCACAGGCGAACTTGCACTCGCAACGCTACGACCGCATCACACACATATTACATATATGACGGTGTAGAGGAAAAACTGTGCGCACGAAATTTCGACAAACAGCCACAAAAATAAAATGGAGTATTTTGAAAAATTTCACAAATATAAGCATCGCATGTCATGCGGCAACAGCCGAAATAAAAACCAATAAGCCCAGATATACAAAGTAAAAAATGAATGGGCGTACGCAGGCAGAAAGCATATATTATGATTCGTTTAGCGGGACGACTTTTGTGCAACCTACGAGTACACTTGTGGTTGCCTAAAGGCACCGAAGATTTAAGCTTTAATTTTCAGTAGATTTTATCTATGCTATTTTCATGTGTCATTTGCAGGGAGTGTACATTAGCTTTGAACATGTGGAAACTAGAAAAACTAGAAAATAATAACTGTGTTATGCTAATGCTGAAGGGTATAATAATGTATGAGTAAAATTATTTTCAAATTTCTGTGGAAATTTTAAAGAAGGGTGTGCCAAAGATAGACTTTCGAGTAAATACTCAACAAATTGAAACATATAGTAAATAACTAACCAGTTGGTGTAATAGTAATATAGGCCAATCTCAAACATAGGCAACGAAATACGTTTCTCAAAAATTAGCTAAGAGATAGTGCTTTCGTTATTGAGAAGCTTAATTCTCAACAGAACTATGTTAAAACTAATGCCGTTTTCCTAAAATAGTTTCTCAATTAGTTATGTAAGCATACAAACTGGTTCCATCATCTCAGAGATAACGCATTATCGATGATTATACAAGAGAAATTCTTCTCCAAAATTTCTTCAAAGCATCAATCTAATCCCACTTCATACAAATAATTTATTAGGAAATACTTCTCGAAATGAACTGAGCAGAAGGCATGTAATATTGATTTCAATGAGAGCATTATAACTCCAGAGAGCGCCACAGAAAAGAGATAATGTAAGGAAAAAAAAGACGCAAGATATCTGATTAGGAAACCCTAACCTAATTTTAGTTAAACCGCAGAAGATTTCAACAATTATCAGGCGAATTGATTGTGTTCGAATAACATGAACAAACAAGTAAGGAAGGGCTAAGTTCGGGTGTAACCGAACATTTTATACTCTCGCAATTTATTTATTTAATAATTTATAATACACAATTTGACCCACATATTCGTCATATATATTGTATAAAGTCCATTGAAAGTTGGAAACCATAATATTAGGTTAGAAGCACCGAGGTCATCGTGTTCGATATATGGGGCCTTTAAAACCTATGGTCCGATTTCGACGATTTTTAGAATGGGGCTGCCACAGTATTAACATAGTATTTGGCAAAGTTCTGCACCGATATCTTCACTAGTACTTACTTTATATATTGTAAAGTAAACGATTCAGATTGTCTTCAAAGTTCTGGTATATAGGAAGTAGGCGTGGTTGTGAAGCGAAATCGGTCGAGTAGTTCCTGAGATATGGTTTTTGACCCATAAGTGGGCGACGTCACGCCCATTTTCCATTTTGTAAAAAAATCTGAGTGCAGCTTTCATCTGCCATTTCCTATGTGAAATTTAGTATTTCTGACGTTTTTTGTTAGTGAGTTAACCCACTTTTAGTAATTTTCAACCTAACTTTTGTATGGGAGGTGGGCGTGGTTATTATCCGATTTCTTTCATTTTTGGACTGTATTAGGAAGTGGCTAAAAAAAAATGACTGCAGAAAGTTTGGTTTATATAGCTCTATTGGTTTGAGATATTTACAAAAAACTTAGTAGGGGGCGGGGCCACGCCAAATATGCCCCTCCCTAATGGGATCCTTCATACCAAATTTTATTTCCATAGCTTTATTCATGGCTTAGTTATGGCACTTTATGTGTTTTCGGTTTTTGCCATTTTGTGGGCGTGGCAGTGGATCGATTTTGCTCATTTTCTAAAGCAACATTCCTGTGGTGCCAAGAAATAAGTGGGCCAAGTTTCATCAAGATATTTTAATTTTTACTCAAGTTACAGCTTGCAGAGACGGACGGACGGACAGACAGACATTCGGATTTGAACTCCACTCTTCACCCTGATCACTTTGGTATATATAACCCTATATCTAACTCGTTTAGTTTTGGGTGTTACAAACAACCGTTATGTGAACAAAACTATAATATTCTCTTTAGCAACATTTGTTGCGAGAGTATAAAAATCGAATTGATTTTAATTTTATTGGTGAATATTCAATATGTTCAATATTTTAATCGTGAGACGAAAACGACTTCCGATGAGTTATGAGAAGATCATGATACATGAGTTATTTAAAGAAAAATTATTTATACAAAAAATAATTTCAGTTTCCAAGAATTTAAATTCCTAATTCATCACAGATATTGGCAAAAATCAGTACAAATCAAAAGTTATCCGAATGCTTATGAACTGACAAGGGTGTAAATAAATATATGGAAGCACATTTGAAAAATATTTAATAAAAATATTCGATGTGTGCAAGGTGTATATATTCACATACCCAAACCAGAGCACACAAACGCTTAAACAATAGAAACCAACATTACAAAGGTGGTTATGAATCATAAAATGTAAATTGTAATCTCAACGTGTGGAGAATATGCCAAAAAGTGAATACAAAAATCACAACAACAATTTTTAAATAAATCAACATTTTATTTGAGCAGTAATATGTCGAAAAGTGTAAAAGTCACGTATAACTGTGACTAAAACAATAATAATGCAATATAGGAAAAGTAAAACAAAAGCAGAAAATATGCAAAAAATAAAACAACAAATAAAAGTAAATACCTCAATAAAAAGGACTTAAAGAAAACATACACACTTGTATCTGTATTTGTACGAAAGGGATTTGTCTCATAAAAAATGCCAAAACACTTGTCAATGAGGTGTTAAGGTCAACAGCACAAGTTCTGTGGGTGTGCAAAAGTACTCAGAACTCATAGACTAAACAACGCCAGTGTGCAAATGGAAAATTATGATTGTCAATTAATCAACATTTTCAGCAGGACATCCGTCTGTTGGTGAGCCACGAACCACAAGCCACGAGTCATACATACGAGTATATGCCGTGCAACAATCAAAATAAATGAGTTTCTAAATGAGCAGCAACTGAGCGAAGCTAATGATGCTTAAAAAGCTGGGCAGACACGCTGTGCTCTGTGGTGCAGATGGTGGGGTAAGAATACTGAAAATGTTGAAATATGAAGCTATCTACACTACTTATATGTATATGGCATAATAAATTCATATGTGCAGCTAGATTGTATAATATAACAAATAGTGTTATTAAACCCTACCACCAACAAACGTTGTCAACAAATAGTCCATTGAACTATGAACCAACCGTTAACCGGTTCAACGCTTGTGTCTGTGTCTTCTTCATGTCATCATTATTGCAACTAAATTAGTTTGAGCTTTTGTTATAAAATGTGGATAGAGAGCGTGAGGGAGTAATAACTAAATTAATAATGTGACCAAGCCTTGGTTATTGAGAATTCCTTTGTTTGTAGTTTCCGGTTACTAATTACATTTATTACGTAATTATAGCTCATTTCATTTTCTGCTTCAAAGGTGCTGTAAAATAACTTATACTTATATAGCAGAAAACCGTTGGCTGATATTGCTCAGTCTTTCGTTTTAGATTTTTATTGGGTGTATATACAAAAATTTGAAGTTGATGAACTGAAAAAATTATAAAAAATATTATATATTGCAGGAGAGATAAATGATCTAGAGATTAAATTGATTATACTACTTATATATGTATGACTGTTGAGGAAATTAAGGCAACATTCTCCTTCCGCAGCAGAGAAGATTGGACCAATGAAACAATCATAGATAGTACCAACGGTGAAATCTATATATTCACCGGCTTCTTCTGTAAAGCTAAACGACTACAATTCGGTATTCCAAGCTGAGGTTGTCGGACTAAGGGAAGGCGCCATGCAAAGAGGCAATTAATAGACTAGCGGGAGAAAACTCAGTTAGCATTATCTGGGTACCCGGTCATATAGGTATAGAAGGAAACGAAAAGGCATATGAGTTGGCTCGCTCAGGAGCAGCTGGGAATACAGTTCCCTTAAACTGCCGCTGCCTTTCAGTTCTCTCAAGCGCTGCCTAAAGCAATGGATGCTAGGGGAACATCTCAGGTCATGGAACATGTGCAACACGAGTCGCACCACAAAGCTACTATGGGGTAGTGTTGACACTGGACAGACCAAAAAACTTCTTACTTTAAGCAAAAGAGAACTAAGATGTATCACAGTCATCACGGGGCACCTGCCTCTAAGAGGCCACCTGCAGAGACTTGGCATAGTAGAATCGGCGGAATGCAGGACGTGCACGGAAGATGGTGAGACACTAGAGCATTATCTCCGCGAATGCCCGGCCTTCTGTCGTTTAAGAAAAGATGCCTTCCAAGGCTCCCATTACTCTAATCTGAGAGAAATTGGGCAGCAGGAATGGAATAAACTCAGAAACTTCGTTAAATCGACCAAGTTGTTCAGTTGACGCTTACCAGGGTACCTTCGGGGAGCACAATGGGTCTAATAATGTGCGGCCGCTTGCGGTCAGGCTCTCTTCGCCTCCCTTTTTAACAAACCAACCATACATATATGTACTTAGGCTATTGCTGAAATAAAACATCAGTTGTTCAATTAGTTGTTAGAACAGATTTATGTTGACCTTTTGTTCTAGAAAACCGTGTTTCAACAATTGGTCATATCATATCATACAAAAAAAGTAGAATATCTAAGTTTCTAGAATAAAAAGAAACCAACCGCATAGTTCGAATTATTTGAAGCTGAATAAATCGCAAAGAAACATATTTAGACTTTCTAAAGTTCTATGAAAAGCAATATGAAGAGAACGACAAACCATAGATCGTAAGAAGCCCACTCAAACCCAGTAAAACCCTTCTACGTTTTTTGCAAACTAAGAGCAACAAAAAGCATGTAAAGTAACTCAGAAAAATACAAATATGTGTTCCTTTATTTATCGTTTTTCACACCCATAGAAATGACAATAGAACTACTTATGACGCATAGAACTAAATGAAAAGAAATATCCTTTTTTAAATGCATGAGAAATGCCAACATAAAGGAAACAGAATTTACTACACAAAACAATTTTAAAAAGGGAAAACTAAAACAAAAAGCACACCCTTTAACTGCTTTTGTTCGGATTCGTTCTGAATAGTTCAGTGTGTCGATTTCACATAGAAGTTAAAATTGTTTAAAAATAAGTCTAAAATAGAAAATAATACTAACAATAGGGAGGAAACAATTTAAATAGAAGGAAACTACATTAAACAAGGAAACTATTTTGTTGAACAAAACAAAATGGAAAAGAAGTAAGAAGCATGTAAATACAAGGAAATAGTAAGGATATGAAATAGAATTTAACTGGAAATAGCATTACTTTGGCAGCGAAATGAAATAGAATGAAAATGTAGAGGTAAGAAAATAAACCAAAAATATAGAAAAAGGTTGGCAGGAATCGACAAAGCTTTGCTAACGGAAAACTCGTCCTAGCACATATTATACAGATGTGGATGTGCGCCGAAACGGAAAAGAGCAGCGACAGCAACGGAAATCACATGTTTAAGAGCCTCGCATGTCAAAAGTGCGACAGGAAGCTGCGTGCGCACATGTACAGTTAACTAATAAGATATGTATTTATATATTCTCGCTTTTAGCGGATTGTGATAATTTTTTTTGGAAAATGTTTTGTGATAAAAAATTCAACAAAAGTTTTGCTTAATCCAAACACCTAAGAAGAAAAAACTACGATTAAAATGAAAATTGCCAACAATGAACCCCAGTTGAGTATAGAGTGATAAAAAAACGAGAAAGACTAAAACTGGACCAAATGGGGAAAAAACTAAACTACTGAGAATCGAACTATGCTGAAATAAGAGGGATTTGGAACAGCTGAAGAAAAAGAAACAAAAACTAGGGTAAGTGGTGGCAACAGCTTAGCGGCGAAATGGAAGCATTTTGCGCCAGCAACGCACTTAAGATTAGTGAGCTGGACAAGGGAAAGCGTCATTTATGTACTATGTACTATATTGTGAATGTGAATGCTTAAGTGCAAGAAAACAATAAATACACTTAACTAAATGAACAATGCGAGCAAGGAAATGGACAAGAAGAAAAAATAAATAAAAGAAAAAGAAAAATAAGAAGAAGAAGAAAAGGCGTAACACAAAAGAAAAGCGAAAGTTAAACAATATAAGAACGAATATGCAAGCACACAATATATGAGAGAAAATAAAATGTGAACACATCAGCATAAATTTCACGACATAAGTAACAAAATTGGTGCTACTAAGGTAAAAAGAAAGTTTGTTAAATTTAACAATAGTAACGTTGGTGACAATTTTTGAAAAAATACAGACCACCAAAATCAATGTTTGTTTTGAATGTAGAAACAATGCAGTGAAACAATTTTATGGCAACGCCTGTTACATAAACACCCTTCTCTCCTATAGGCTTCACTTTCACTCACAGAGTGGAGCAACCACTCAAACTACGTTGGTTTTTATGCTTGTATATTGTAGGTTTCAATAAAATTGGAACAAATACCCCATAAAAATTGAAACTCACCCTCAAAATACGAGCGCTGCCTGAGTATATACCAGCTGGGGGAACCGTGCAAGCGAGTTGTTGGCGCCAAATGTTGTTTGGTCGTATGCTCCAATGCAGCTTCATACATATAAATATGGTATACACTACAATTCGGTGCTTGTAAATACACAAGCCGAAATACAAACAGACTGGCTCTTGTGTAATTGCAAGTGTACTTGTATTACTTAAAAGGCACAAACACTTGTTATATTTGTATATATTTCCCCCAATTGCTTCAAAAAGCAATATTGAAACATTAAAGGGGAATAAATTTAACAAAATTTTCTTTTCGAACATACTGCTTCAGTGACGATCATGTGACCGTGAGAACAATTTTACCAGCAACAACAATCAAATCAACGTGAATGTATAAAAGTCGAGACAAAGATTATATACCATAAATGCACACTAATTGTCTAATATCACTCATACTTCAAACTCCAAAGTTCAAATCCAGCTCAAGCAATCCATATGGTATGCCCAATGACTAGCCGAAATATACTGAGAAAGCAACTTCCTTTATGATTCCTTTCACCAGCCACTTTTATAGCTTGCAGTAACAATAAAAAGTGAAACTAATCACAAATAGCAACGTCAAAAAAAAATAATTGAATACCAAACTTCACAGAATCAGACGAACGTCGCAAGTGGGTCGGCACCTTGTCCCATTAAAAACAGGCAAATGTTATGACCAGCTGACAGTCTTCAAGTTCTTACATATACACGCACTCACAAGAGGCAGACACACAGAAATTGTAATGTAACAGCGTTTTGCTTAGCAATATTTAGCTTACACAGCGCCAAATTGCTTGTACACATTATACACATTTCTTGCATTTCAATGGATTTTGAAATTACAACACTTCTGGCGCACTTTACCAAAAGCGACTAGCAGTGTTTTGCCCTGACGTTGCTGTGTTTTATTGCTGCGCTACAGAAAAGAAAGCTTGCTCTAAAAATAAATGTTACAATACATTGTACGCCAATGCGTGCACGTGTGTGTGTGCGAGAGTTCAAGCGGAAACGAAATATTCGTTGCGGTCGTGTTGGCATTTGTTTTATTTCAATTTCCGTTTCCCCATCAACACTCCACCACCAATCGCCAATCGCACCGGTTGACATAAACTCACACTCTCCCAGCTCAACCATTCAAGCATTTTTGTTGCTTTGCCGTTACTTCACGCGCACCAGCTGTGATTGCTTGCTGCTTAATTGTCCAGTCCGAAATGTCGGGATTACTTCCATTAGGATTAATTGCCATTTGAAAGGAAAGCTATACAATGTTACATTTTCCATGCATCGCTGAAACGGAGTAATCACTTCTTATCTCGTTATCTGCGAAGAGTTGAGTCAAAAATTCTGGTACACAAGCATTTTTAAGTGAATTAATTTTGTCCCATATTTGAAACACGTTTTCTTGCTATTTTTGGTAAATAATATATTTAAAGAGAGTTGCATTTACAGAGAGAATTACATTCATTTTTTTTTCATTAAAAATTAAGTTTTGCCGCTGTACTGTCAAGCTTGGGTCTGCATATTTTCTATGAATGGTTAATTCATTGTTCGATACCAATTTCAGATATATCTAATATTGGAGCCCAACCTTTTCGGCTCTAAAATCTCAAAATTTAATGCATTCTGAAAGCAGGTTCTTTGTTCTTAAAACCAAGAAACCAACACAAATTCGAAATTAAACAAAAACTTTTTTGAGGTTGGCGGGAAACTGAGTTATAATCTGATCATATTATGTTGCTTCAATCCCTAAACCATAGTTTTCGGCGAAAACTTTTATCAAATGTCAACCCGCAAGACATCTTTGATCGAGTCCACAAAGTCTTCACTCTATAAGTTAGCATCTACTCAAAACCCGAAGTATATTTTTGGGATTTAATAAGTAGAGACGATGCTTCCTTCTATTCCACTTTTATCTCGTGCTGCTCCAATATTTAATACATTCAATTGTGGGGTGTCGATTATGAACTCGTAACCAGCAAAACAGCTAATTTTCAAATCCATGGTGCGGCTCTATCTAATTTAAACTTTGACATTTCTTTCCACAAGCATAACTGCTGTTCCTTGTGGTCCAGCTTGTAATATAAACAATTATAAAAATTCCTTTGCAACTTTAACGCTCAAAATTGTTTCTTTAATTTTCTTATTTTGCCAAATCTCTCAAGCTCCAAACTGCTACTGCCAACCCCTCTCAGAACAACATGCTTTATTACATTATTGCCCTGGCAACATTGCGTGTACCCTTCTCAGCCGTTACCAGTGTTTTTATTGTTTTTGTTATTTTCTTCTTTCTGCTGTGTTTTGACGCAGTTATTAAATTTTTTCGTTGACATTTTTACACGAGCGCAACTTTGAAATCTCGCAGAAACTTTCGCCACCTCAACACGGCTGCAACCCCTGTGCACTACATCGACCAAATTGTGCTGTACACAAATACGCGCAGAGGATCTGAGAACTAACCAAAAATTATCTTCATTTCCTTGTCAAGCAGCATTCATAGTCTTATTGTCTCTTTCCGCCATTTTTTCTCCCCTTTACCCTCGCCAAAGTTCTACTTTCGTAATTGCGCTCTGCATTTTGGACAGGCAAGTGCATATTTCATTCAAGTAAGACCTATGTGCCCTAGGCGACACAGGGAACCTCGGCATAGGAGAGGAAGAAAAAATTTGCAGTTGTGGTAAATGTTGTGCAAGCTGTGGTCTTGCTGTCATTCTTTCATTATTTTTGTTGTAATTTTTTTCCGAATTTTTGGGTTATGGTTTTACGTTGAGATTATTCTTGTAATAAAATATTTTTTATTTGCATACATTTTTAGCCAACGAACAGACAAGTTCACTACAAAGTTTATAAAATGAGTTGCATCTGCGATTTATACCAGATAACGAAGACTGATAATATTAGCAGTTCCCTCCTGTTATGCTCTCAAAGGCAATATGTGTTGTCATCTAAAACATGTTCCAAACAAACGAATGATCAACATTTTGAAGATTTTACGATTTCTGCGGTCGGTTCTCTTTCGTACGTTCAAAAATATTGTTTTAAATTCTAATAAATTTTTCAAAAGAATAGTTAAGGAAGTGCCATTGAAGATAACCAATAATGAAAATGATTAATAACGAAACCAGAAAGCGCTTCAAGACTAGCGATTGTAATTGGAGCGGCAGAAAACGTTGTCTGAATTATTTTGACAGGTTTCGACCGAATAAAAATTCAGGTTCATACGTAGTTCTTTAATTGAATAAAAGGTTAAAATATTCTAACGTCTATATATATATTTATATAATGCTTTTCAAACAAGAGAAAATAATCCTGTAATAAAAGCGCATCAAGTTAACAACATCTGCAAGAAATTAAGAAACGAGCTCCAGATGGATTTAATTAAAAATGTTTGAAAAAAGACTATGGACGGAGGTAAATGTGCATATATTTAGTTAAAAAAATGTTTTACAAGAAAATTGCTTTTAAAAGCCAAATATATGTAGATTGTTAACCAAATTAGTACACATTTTATTGTTCTAACAGAATGAATTTCAATTTTTTAAAATAATTTTTAGGTATTTTGCACATAAACACATGTATATAATATTACTATTAAAATGTAAATACGCAAGTATTGACGAACTAGAATTTCAAATAAAATAGAGAAATTTGAGTTTATTTGATTGCTATGCCGGCAAAAAATTACTCAACTTCACTAAAACATCATTGGCAATACAAATATACATATGTTAGGATATTTTTAAATAATATCAAAAATAAATGTTGCTAAAAAAATGTGCAGTTAATCAAATTTACTACAAATATATTTTTTCTTATATGTGAACATTTTTAGAATGAAATCTTCAATTTCTTGAAAAGCACTTCAATTGCTCAGGAATGTGTTTCATTTGCATTTGATATTACATTTAATTTGGTAAGAGCATGCAGTTACCTAGAAAATAATAGCATTCAATATAATTTGTAGAGAATTAAAAGAAAACAAGTAAGGAAGGGCTAAGTTCGAGTGTAACCGAACATTTTATACTCTCGCAATTTATATATTTAACTTTATTTATATTATATAATACACAATTTGACCCACATATTTGTCATATATATTGTATAAAGTCCATTGAAAGTTGGAAACCATAATATTAGGTTAGAAGCACCGAGGGCCTCGTGTTCGATATATGGGGCCTTAAAAACCTATGGTCCGATTTCGGCGATTTTTAAAATGGGGTGCCACACTATAAACATAGTATTTGTGCAAAGTTCTGCACCGATATCTTCACTAGTGCTTACTTTATATATTGTAAAGTAAACGATTCAGATCGTCTTCAAAGTTCTGGTATATAGGAAGTAGGCGCGGTTGTGAAGCGATTTGGCCTTTTTTCACAATATATCATTGGGATGTAAGGAAACTATTACAAATCAAGTTTCATTGAAATCGGTCGAGTAGTTCCTGAGATATGGTTTTTGACCCATAAGTGGGCGACGTCACGCCCATTTTCCATTTTGTAAAAAAATTTGAGTGCAGCTTTCATCTGCCATTTCTTATGTGAAATTTAGTGTTTCTAACGTTTTTCATTAATGAGTTAACCCACTTTTAGTAATTTTCAACCTAACTTTTGTATGGGAGGTGGGCGTGGTTATGATCCGATTTCTTTCATTTTTGGACTGCATTAGGAAGTGGCTAAAAAAAAACGACTGCAGAAAGTTTGGTTCATCTAGCTCTATTGGTTTGTGAGATAAGTACAAAAAACTTAGTAGGGGGCGGGGCCACGCCCATTTCCCCACAAAAATACATCCAAATATGCCCCTTCATAGTGCGATCCTTCATACCAAATTTTATTTCCATAGCTTTATTTATGGCTTAGTTATGGCACTTTATGTGTTTTCGGTTTTCGCCATTTTGTAGGCGTGGTCCGATTTGGCTCATTTTCGAAAGCAACCTTCCTATGGTGCCAAGAAATAAGTGTGCCAAGTTTCATCAAGATATCTTAATTTTTACTCAAGTTACAGCTTGCACAGACGGACGGACGGACGGACAGACAGACATTCGGATTTGAACTCCACTCTTAACCCTGATCACTTTGGTATATATAACCCTATATCTAACTCGTTTAGTTTTGGGTGTTACAAACAACCGTTATGTGAACAAAACTATAATACTCTCTTTAGCAACATTTGTTGCGAGAGTATAAAAAACTAGATAGCTGCCATGTTGTTAGTTTCGACTTCATAAGAAAAACGCCCCCAAACACCATTACCGCATTTCTAAAAATAACCCTCAAAAATATTCTCGTTAAGGTAAAGAACCAAGTGACGGACAGAACATTCAGTCCTATATAAGGGAACAGCTCCAAGTTTCCCATTCTGATAATATAAAATGTGCCCAAAAAGTTTTCAAAGTTGCTGTAGCCTGGCCAGCTCCGCTTCATATAAAACCTGCATAAATATTCATCCTTTTAACTATTGTTAATATAAACCGATGATTAACTATTAAGAAACAGGAAAAAATCTAAATGATACTGTCTCATATCCTAGTTGGAATGGATTTCGTTTTTTTAGCTGCTCTGTGATTTAGAAAGTCGTCGATCGGGACGAAGTTAATTTTTGGACTAACTGGAAACCGATGATTAACTGTTAAGAAACTGGAAAAAATCCAAATGATATTGTCTCATATCCTAGTGGGAATGGATTTCGTTTTTTTAGCTGCTCTGTGATTTAGAAAGTCGTCGATCGGGACGAAGTTAATTTTTGGACTAACTGGAAAAGAATAATCTCAATTTAGAGACGACGACAAATGGTAAGGATTCTACAAGTGCAATCGTCTCCACAAAAAGAAACCGTCTGATAGAAATTTCTAGGAGCGGCTTATAAATTTGATCTTTAACAAATATTCCCAATAATGCAATGCACTTTAAAGAATATACTAGAAATATTAGACTCACAAAAACTACCATAATATTTATGATTCCATAAAATAATATTTACATTCAATTAGCGAACATAAAACTTATTTACCAGGAATTCGTGCCTTCATCTATCACCCGACAAAAGAAAGAAAAAAATAAAAATATTATATGCAAATTATGCAATAACTTCCACATAAACACCGCAAATTTATGAAATAATCAATGATAATATTGACTTTATGTACTGTCAAATTGGCAACTTGATACCCTCGAGCAAAAGATTTCAATCCAGCCGCAACTCAACACGCAGTCACGTAGTAAATATGACGATTTAAAAAATATAAACATACATTTGGCATATAGTCAGTATGTATGTACGAATATATGAATAAATACGCGGGTAAATACAAATAAAGTAATAAATATTGAGTTTTCAAAGAGCGAAAGCGAACGGGTGCCTACACAATAAAAACGAAAGCTCAGAGATACGCAATTGGGTCAATCGGCGAACCGGAGAATGCCAATGGCAATACAAATATCGAATTATACAAGAATGATAAATATGAATTGCAGAAATTCCTTACTAAATATAGGATCAGCTAAGAACTGCCATTGCTGACAATAATAAAAGCGCAGTTGTTGACTTCGGAGGCGAAGTGGAAAATCGAATGAAAAATGTCGAAGAAATTGATTTATTTGCCATAATAAATGAACAATGCTGTCAGAGTGTGAAAACGAATTCCATGAATAGGCACTAAAATCAGTGTTGCGGTAATCTTTTGAACACAACTCACACCAAGTGACTGACATACGGGTTCACACAGTTCTTGAGACACTTCCAAGAACACACTCAACAAATGTCAAATGTCAAGTATTTACAAAGTTCACTAAAAAATAAATAAATTAAGAAAGACAATACTCAGCAAATTGAAAATGATGAACAGAACGAAACTGTTAGTGAAATGTAAAGATGGCACCCGCCGCAGCGAAGCTGTTAAATTAAACTTCATGGGAAGAAAAATGTACAAGAAGAAAAACTTCAAAGCACTAAATGCATCCTGACTGCTGACAGCGTATTGATTATGGTGATTGACAGGCGAAAACACCAGCATGAAAATAAAACGAAATCACGATTTTACTCAAATGACAAACATACAGTGGTCGACCAATTAATAAGTACTTATTGAATGCAATTAAATAAATAAATCAATTCCAGTATATGTTAAAAATACGAGACACTGGAATTGAGCAACTTCGGAAATAATGAGATTTCCATAGAAGACGATGAAAATCTGATAAAAATAACATATACTTTTGATCCATTCGACATTTTTTCTCCGATATCTAAGTGTTTTGAATTAAATAGCATTTGAACGAGCACAAATCAGATGGAAAATGCAGGTAATACTTTGACGGAAGCGTCACCTAGCTTGTTGTTTCATAGACCGTATCAAAAAATAAAACTAAGAAATGACCAATCAGAAAAGTATTAAACCTCTCGTAATCAAATTTGTTATTCTGGCCATATGTTTAACATTCTTTAAGAACAAAAGTTTTGCCGTCAGTGCTCTTGAATAAAATTGAGTTGATTGGGGTGTGTCAATAGTCAAACTGCTGACTACACATCTACTTGAACTGACTTGAACATATGTACGTATGTACTCGTCAAAGGAAAAAGTAAGAGTGCACAAAAATGCCGAATTGAAAGTCAAAAAAGAAATCTCAAGTGATACGATTTCGGTGGTTCACAAAAACGAGCAAATAATGAATACATCTTAAGACCAACTTTATTTAATTATGGAAGATTTTTAAAAAGAATTTTACAAGGGCAACTACATATTATAAGAAATTAAATCCCATCAAAATAATCTTAAAACTTGATCAAACAGAGTTCTTCAGTCAGTTTTTGGTGCACGCATTTTTCATTTCAAAAATAAACCGAATGTGAATATGATATCAAAATATCACTTCAATTTAATAAAAAGAATTCAGTGCCCACATCTTTTCCGGGAATATGCTCAGATTTCGATCGTTTTTTGATTGATGCGTAACAAACTAGCTAAATTCAGTGCAAAACATCACATAAAAAACAAAAATCGCACAGAAAAGTATGAAAAAAATATTGCTGTCAACTCACATATAGTATTTGTAAATATTTACTACATTTGTATTTATATACACTCACAGATGGAATGCTTTGTCGTGCCATATGGCGCTAACGAATCCTCTACTTAGCTGAAATGTCAGCATTTTCAGTGGAAAACGTCGTTTTAGCATTTAATATCCTTTGTGACTGCATATGCACATCTAACATACATATATTCACTGCCATGTCCTCGGTATTTGTATTTGTATTTGAGAGATTGATAGCCAGTATGCCATATGGAAAACATGCTGAAATTCAACAGACGTAATAGAATTACATACATGCAATTGCTTACACTGCGTTGTTGACAAAAACTCCCGAGCCACCACAAGTTGTCACGCTGTCTAACTGCTGTCAGCTGTCAATAATGATAAGTCGCTGCCGAAACTTAGTTTAGTCATTTACCAACATACAACATAAGAACATTCGTATACAGAGCAGATATTATAGTAATGGTGACTTCATTATATGTATTCTCAAAAACTATTATCTCGACAAAAGGAAGGAAGATACACATAAAGAGCGGACGATATGGAGAATTTAAATGTTACACACATTAGAAATAACCTTAAAAGGTTTACAAGACCTCTGTGGGTATACAACAGACTTTACGAATTTAGATTTTTAAATCTGATCTTGCAAAATAATACACGATGAACGATTTGGAACTTTAAAAAATCTTTTCTATTTATGTTATACAAATATTTTGCTATTTCGGAAGTGTATTTTGCGAGTATTTTAGAGAAATTTTTGATTTACGTCCTATCTGAAAAACACTTTGTGGTACTCCTTCTTCACCTTATATAAAAATTGTGTTCATAACTCACCGTTTAATGTGACGGAAATGCAAAATAACAAACCGTCAAAGCCATTAAGTTTCGAAAGTTTCGGATATGTACGTCAAGCTGGTAGTCGGTAGCTGCAATCAAAAGAAAATGTAAACAATGTAAATTAATTTGAAATTTAAAAATAAATTGTAATCAACTACTACTAAGAGGATTGTGGGTATATATAATACATATGAGAAGAAATTGTAGTTTACAACAACATTTTAGTATAAGTTAAAAACGCTTAGTGTGCGCCACAAATTGATTAATTACAAAGATTTGTTAGACGCTTAACTTGCAGAAGGGTTATTCGGCGGCGCAAAAGCAACACTGTTTACTACTTGTATTAGAGACCATTAATTTACACTCACGCATACACACACATACAGGGATATTTCCTTTTAAGCACGCAAGTTTGTTTAAATTCTGCTTAAGTTGTTATTTCTTCGAGGCGCCCTCCCACTACTCGCAACGGGTTTAACTAACCGCCGTCAACCATTGACCGCATAAAGTGTGGACTTGACTTTTCGCACATCAAGCGCCCGCACTCAACACACGAACACTAGCGTAAATTTCCTTTTCTGCCATGTGTTCTATGGTTTCGTTGTGACTTCCTGCTATTGCGTCACTATTTACCTGTCGGGAGTGTATGTGTGCGATGCAGTAGTTAAGTATGCGCTTAAGTTCGTTTAAGTAATTTACATTATTTTCTACTTTTTTTACACGTTTTTTTTTGTTTTTGTGTTTTCGAAAAACCGCATGAACTAACGAACTTTTGCAACGCCGAACACCAAGAGAGTGCACTTTGCGGAAGAGTGGTGCGCCGGATGGAGTGCATGTGGATTAGTGCGCAAACAGCCAACATTGTGTTTGCGTCTAGGGTTCTTTTTGGTTTCGAACTGGGAACTTAATTTTCAAATCCAACACGTATTTTGACCTCATAGCCACAGTTTGCGTGTTTCATTGTCATTAATTAAGGCGTAAGCAGTGAAGAAGACTACCAAGCCAAGCCAAGCTGGCGCCGTGAGGCCAGGCAGCGGTTGCAGTATGGCGATGTTTTATTGGCGTTCCTCTGTATTGCACTAACCCTATATCGCACAGTGGCACAATTTTAAAATTAGATTAGCAGAAAATATTTGTTTTCGATTTTTTTTTTCAAATTAAGCTTTAACTGAATTTTTAGAACCTTTTTAAGAAGTGAGATGTCAATCTTGTGGAATCTATCACAATACACTTTATATGGAATAATAAATTGCCAAGAATAAAGAAGTCTTCAAACGTTTCTTGAAAACAATACCTTCAATAGCGACCTGAAGAGACCAACAAATTAAATGGTTAACTCTTAAGCTATGAGTTTGAGTCCAATTGAGTTGTTAAGTCCCATTGAAATGTGTAGACGGCTCACCGTGCTCAGGCTTCTTATATTATTTCATTTATTTTCTATATTTCCTTTTTTTCTACCAAGTATTACTAGCTTAAGTTGGTTTCTTCCGTGCGGTGCTTGGCCCGGCAATCCGACAACCCAATAAGTAGCCAAAGACACCGACGATAGCTCAACTATAGCTAAAACTTTTAATTGGATTGAACACATTAAGCTTCTTTTGGCTTTCCGGACGTGTTGCTGGCAACAGACATAACCCGTACGAATAAAAATCAATATTAAAACTAAAACTCAACTTAAGAAGAACAAGAAGAAGAATTGCAATACGCCTCAAAAGCGCCTCTCTTGCCTCATATGAAATGGGCAAATAAAAGTAATAAAAAATTAAAACAAAACGAACTAATTTCCACACTAAGCAAAAGCAGAAGCAAAAGCAAAGCCTGTGCTACCGCAAATTTTCGTACACGTCAGCGGCTTGTGATAAGGACAATTGTGGTGGCATTTGTTGTACTACAACAACATTAGCTTGCGCTTTGTTATTGTTATGTATTTAACGCTTGGCGTGCAATGGTAATTAAGTCGTTGTGCGAAACTTTTAAAAAGCAATAGGAAAACTTATTTTGTGTAGTTCTTAACTGTTGTTGTTGTTGTTTTTTTATGTTTCAAAGTTGAGTGTGTTAAATGTGTATGCATAATTTTGAATATCTTTGGTAAAACAATTTTTGAGGCCACATTATCGGTCTTCTAATTGCTTGAATATATGTATTTACCATAATTACATTTAAAAAAGTCTCACTAATATTTAAATGAGCCACAAACTCCGTAGATTCTGTTGCTGTTATCATATATTTTCTTATAGCAAAGATATCAGTTTAATTAGAAATCAAAAAAATCTGCCGTCCATTAATTTGACCTTTCGCAAGTCTACTCTTTTCCACATTTTAGAGTAATGTTCTCAGTGAGCTTGAGCGTAAGTCGAGTGGCAAGGAACGTCAACTCATTACCGGTAACAGAACTTATTAATCAACTGTTTCTACATATGCTCGATTACAATGTTTGTGATCCACTTCCTTTTGTGATGACATCATAAAACGCGAAGTTTTCTCATGTCGAACCTCGTACTAAAACTGATTCATACTCGGAGTTCGACGAAGTCAAACAATCTCAAGCCATTAGCATAACTGCAAGTCGACGCCAATAACAGCTTCATGTATTACAGTTATACACCACATTAATAACTAGAGCACACTGTAAACACTAATAATATTCCATGTAAATTGTTGTGTTAATTTTAGTTTTAGTTAGATTTTTGGCCATAAAACAGCGGCCACTAGGTGATTGTTACACATTTGCACATCCGGCAATGCAAAGTTTGACAACCACAAACCAAATTCTACATTATTTCTGTGTTAAATTGTAACAAAGTTGTTGTTTTCTATGTAACATCCCCAGAAGGAAACTATAAAATCGAGAGAGCAACCGTATCCTAACCACTCAACCACCCAGCTCACCCTACTTACAACGCTCGACCACCGAAGCCACTCCTTCAATTCAGTGTACGACGACTCATAATCATAAATATTGGCATGTAAAGAACAGTTAGGCCCTTATTAGGCGGGTTGTAGAAACAACAATGTTGTTAACATTTGTACTTTTTAATTTTTGTTGTCAGTTTGTCTGTCGGTGTGAGTGTTTTTAAATACATGGTACTTAATTGTGTGTCGTAAGTGATGAAAATAAGAAGAGAAAGTATGTTGAGGAGAAGGCGCAGACATTTTTAAGTGTTTACGTTTGAAGAGACAAGCAAGAAGAGACAAACAAGGTGGCTAATTTGTTTTGCAATTTATGTACGTGCATTAGTATATATGTATAACTTCGGGTGCTATATAAACAAAGTAATGATTTGGGGACTATTTTCATGCCATAATTTGACTTGTTTGGTTGTGGTGTGAGGATTTCCACATCGTATCCAAGTAGAGGAAAGACCTGCTGGCAGACTCAGCTACTAATATTTCAAGGCGATGATAGCGTCAGTTAAAATACATAAGAAACTTTTTTTTATTTTTTTTTCTCGCATAACTGATACTCATACACACACTAATTTAATACACCTCGTTTCCTCTAACAACTCAGAAGCAACACTCACTTAAATTTCACAACCATTGCGAATCTCTCACTCGCACAAAATAAAATGGCAAACTTTGTCGCCACACCGATTTTTGGCGCGACACTTTATTGCTGTGGGTCCGACGAGTGGTCACACTGTTGCCAACATTTTCTATATTTACATATACACATGTCTATGCATCCACATTCATATGTGCAGACTGAAGTGTTACATCCCGTAGGTTAGCGGTGGACGAAAAAAGTCAAAAATGACCAACAAACGTTTGAGCTTATGTGGCCAGTTTGTGGATTTTAAGGGTATGCTACATATGAATAATTGAAAGGATACAAATTAAATTAGTTTGTTGTTTAGCTAAATTAAGGTGTCGAACACAAAAAATTTTATTAGCGAAAACGTAAAAGCTGAAATTACCAAATGGACCTGCACAATAGATGTTTCAAGTTTATGATGACAATAAAATAAAAGTATAACTTTTATTTCAATTATTGCAATTTTAGTGGCTTATCGAAAACGTTGTTTGTTTAAATAGAAAAAACAGTTTTCTAGTTTCTAAAGCTTAGTAGGTGTATTTTAAATATGGTTGGGAGTTACCCTCGGAATAAAATTTAGGTTAGTATGACCGCATGCTTAGCGTTCTAACTATCTAACCTAAATATATGATATGTACATTCTATGAAAAGTAAGTAAAATCAACTATATACATACACAAAAAATATGGCATAGAGCAATTATAAATTTAGTTGACCCACTTTATTTAACGTAAATTTTCCTAACCTAATCGATCTACCCAAAAACCAGCTTAATTGTTTATTTATTTCCTACTTTATTTCTGTGTATTCTTCAATTTTTCTTTTCCACTTTCATTTAATAAGAGTTAATACAATTTGACCCGGACCCTTATCAGTCTCATATATACTTATTTATTTATCGTACATAGAGCCACGCGTATTTTCTCAACCAGCATATACAATTTCAACAACATTTAGTGTATTTTGCTGCTGACAGTGCATGAAAACGTGGAAAATGGTGAAAGGGAAACTTTCAATTTCTTGAGCAACTTTCTTCTACTTCGTTAATCATCATAATCGTTTGTTTAAACAGCTTGCCGTTGACAAGCATGCTTAAATTACATTAAGGGTCACCAGATCTGAGGGTGTTTTACTTATATTATATAATACAAGTATAGATATGTTATTGAACTATTTTATAAGCATTTGTTATGTACAGTAAAGATCGAAGTATTGTGAGATGTGCGAATATAGTATAGAGGGTGTGCTCGAAGTGTTTATCATTTTACCTTATTAAATAAGCCTTGTAAGAATGCAAAGTAATTGATGACTTTTAAAAGAGTAACTACTGATCATGTGATGGCTTTTTATAATAATTTATAGACAATTTGAGCCAACCGAGCAAAAATGTGCCCAAAATGCGAACCAAATGTGTAACAAATGAATTAATAATATCAGCAATACTACATTAAAATTTATTGACACTCAGGAGAACTGGACACTTTGGGAGTATCACAATTCGTTATGTGAACGAGTATAATTCATTGACACACATGCAGGAAAATTATTAATCTCGATTGGGCATCAATGTGTGGCGCAGAGGAATACAAAACAAATGAGGCAATAAATTTAAGTAGATAACAGCTACAGATGGTGCTTTAACTAAAATTGACCTTATAGTATATACATGCATGTATAAACAGGAAATAAATACACATACAACCTAGCCATCTAACCAAATAAGACTCTCTTCAAAGTAACTGGCGTGTACTTCAGTTCGTTATCCTGCCTTACAATCAGTTTCAGTCAGTGAATCATATACAAAACATAGTAGTACCGTTAAGATACGATATTATTTAGAGTGTCTCAACTCTCAACTCAATATAGGTAAATTAGGGTGTTTCTATGGCAACACTTTCGACCATGTCGCCAAGCAATGCATTTCCCCGCAAAAGCTAACACACATGTGGTAAGGATACCTTTATCGAACTCACTCATGCGCTGGACACAAAATCCATTAGGCAGCAATAGTACAATAATAAATATGTACATTAATACAATAACAGATAGTAGTAGCAACCCTATTCTACTTATGGATATAGAAAGCGCCTGCTGACGTGTGTCATGCCATGTGCCAGACCCGTATGTATTCTTGCTACGTGGGTCAGTAAGGTCACAGTTAATTGAATGTGTGTGAAATAACACATTTTATTTATAATTTTATAGCAACCGCCTAAGGTTTCGTTGCTTTCTAATTAACTTGAAAAGTTTATTTTGTAAACTATATAACTACAGAGTGACTCATATATGCGAGCTACATCAATCTTGAGACTATCAACATGAGTTTTTAGCTAAGCAACTGCTTTAAATAGTAGCCTTTGTCAATAAATATTAAAATTCCATACAATTTTTAATATGATTCAACTTTCAAGCAAACGAAAACGCATATATAGGTTAGGTTAGGTTTAGTGGCTGCCAAACGACGCACGTAGGCCTTTGGGAGGCCCATTGTGATACCACTGGGACTGAGATCCCTCACACTATCGAGTCATCATTAAACCACCCTGTGGTTCTAATAAAGTAAAAAAGTTCACACAATTTGACATGAGCAACTTCGCCCACATCCTCGAGAAAACCGCGTCCAATAGTTGCGATTCTTTTTCTGTACAGAGCCTTGCATCCACAAAGAAGGTGTGTAATTGTTTCTTCTTCTTCTTCTTCTTGGTAGCTCCTGCAGTAATCATTGAAAGGTAGGCCTATTCTGCTGGCGTGTCTTGTTTCATTCCTCTTAAATTTCAATAAGCGGCAAGTACGGCTCTTATTCCACTCTGGCCACGTTTGTCTACTTACGGAGCAAGTCGTTACTTCTTTCCGTTGTGATTCAGCCGTATCTACTGCATGTTTATCGATTAAGTATTTGCAGGGTGCCAGAGGTATATAGATTGCCTCTTTATCGGCCTCCAACTGCATGGTGGTGCCTAGTCTGACTAGTTCATCTGCTACACAGTTCCCAGGGATGTCACTATGTCCTGGGACCCATTGTAGGTGTATCGTGAAATATGACGTCATTGTCAATAATAAATCCAAGCATTCTTTCACTACCTTAGAAGATATTCTATGAGACTTTAATGATTTTAAAGCCGCTTGACTATCCGAGAATATGAATATCTGTCTGGCCGCTAACACTCTTTTTGACAGAACGAGAAGGCTTTCTTTAATTGCAGTGATTTCTGCATGGAACACACTGCAATGATCCGGTAGCCGGAAGGCGATTCTGGTATCTAGTTTTTCTGAGAATACCCCACCTCCAACTCGTTTGTCTAGTTTTGACCCGTCCGTGTAGATACTTATCGCTGAATCTTTGTCCACTTTTCCCATACCCCACTCCTCTCTAGAGGGGAATGATATATGTAGTTCAGATTTTAGATTCATTTCTATAGGATTGCGAAAATCCGTCCTATTTGGTAGAAATGGGAACTTGCCGAGTATACTAGAATGTCCTCTGTTGCAGGTTTGCAGTAATGAAGATTCTCTCAGTCTAAGTGCCGATTTCGCCGCCTGTTGCTTACCGAATATTTCTATAGGCAGTAAGTGCAGAATAGCCTCTAACGCCTGGCTCGGCGTTGTCCTGAGAGCTCCGCTGATACATATACATGCCGCTCTTTGTAGACTACCCATGCTCTTTACTGCGTACTTCTTGTCGATTATTGGCCACCAGACCAATATACCGTATGTCATAATCGGCCTTACCACAGCTGTGTGGAGCCAATGCGATATGCGGGGTGTTAGTCCCCATTTTGGTCCGACCATCCTTTTGCAGGTGTATAAGGCCAAAGCCGCCTTCCTTACCCAAGCATGTATAGATAACAATATAATTCGAACTAACTTTAACAAATATTTATGCATACATTCTAATAAAACCCACACGTTTTTACATATATTTCACGTTTTCACTTGTACTCGTTCTACGCATCCCACTAAGGTGTGCAAATGATGTCACAAGTGTACGCACTGCGAAGCTAACTTTCCCGAAATTGCTGTCAACCATTTTTACCTGCACTTCTTTTCCTGCGACTTCCCTTATTTTGCGCTTTTTATGTCATTCTTCTCAGCGGATGCGGTATATCTGGCGCAATGATAGAAGCATAGTGAAACGGCGAAGCGCCGGTAGTGTTCTTGCTATTTTGTTGTTGTATCATCCGCTTCGTAAGTATTTAAAGTTTTAGCGCGTTAGTCAGTTAAGGCGAAAATACCGCGAGTAGAAGAACCAGTGGCAACACACCGGTGACAACTACTGACTTTGTACGCACTTTCTCTACCAACATTACTTATCTACATTGTCTGCAGTGCTCAGCAACTGTCGCTAACATCCCTGCATGGAAATATACAAGTTCTTGATTGTTTTGGATACTGTATATTTTGCATTGTAACTAGTTCACAATACACGAAAAATTACTCATCGATAATAGTTAGAAATTTCGAAACCAGAGGGTTTTCATAAGTAAAGTGAAATTGAGAACTACAACCAAATGTTTCGTTGGCACGTGATTTGTTAAAATACTTAGGAAATAGAGTCAAATTATCCAAGAATTGAAGCTGGAAAAGGACAACTTTCAAAACTATGTCTATCTGTTGTTCTTGGTACTTCTAACGCAGAATTCAAATGTCTGTCATAAAGGTTTTGATCTTAAAATATACACATTTTTGTAAAAGACGAACCCTATACTAACTATTGTTGGTTCGATTGTGCAGTGATACTATTCAGTGATTGTCTTATACTATATCTCCACTTTGGAAAAAATCATATTTGTAAATAAGGTCTTACATATCAGGAATGAGAAATAAAAAATTTAAAGCACCATACAATTCAATAAAACCAATAACTTAAACAAGCTAGAGAGCTCGTCAGACAGAACCTGTCATTAGAAACATGTTGGTTCGAGTAAGTTTAAAGGATCAGCGGTGTACTCGAGTGCCTCCAACTGTTACCAAAATAACCGATAGTTAGAACACACGACTACAGGATATTTTCATTACGACTACTTAGCATTTACAGTCTGCGACATCAACTTAATTTTTCTCACACCTCTCACTTCTCTCGCTTATTCCCCTGCAGACATCTGCTACAGAGGATAACTGATAGATTGCAAATGTAAGTATATATAATGTAAATATGTGATAGCTGTCACAAACGTGCCACACACTGCTCAACTCAACTCTGCTCTTGTGTCTCAACGACTTCCCATACAGTCAGTACTCAACTCCAGTAAGTAAAAGTACTTGCACTTAACCAAAGATCTAACTGTATCTACCATACTTACATATAACGCGTACACCTCCCGAAATGCTGCAAAAATTAATGGGTTGGAAAGTGTTGTGATTAATCACGGTGCGACTTACCTAAGTACGTTGCGCTAAAATGAAAAGGGAACTTGTTGGTATTGCCTCGACTTTGTTGCTGGAGCTTTATTGCAGGAGAAATGGCGCATATTTTACGTGGTCGTTCATTTGGAGAAGATGTGGATTACAAATACATAGACGGTTTGCAATAATAAAAATGTACAGTTGCTCCACTACTCGTGTAAGGAGTCATAAAAGGTGACAGTTAAAAAAAGGGCAGTAACTACTGTTAAAATTTACTGAAGAAAGTACTAAAAATTCTATTAAATGGAAAAGGTTCATGTTGTTGAGAAGAGCGTCGTAGTAGTTCGTCGAGTTTTTATTCGAGATTTGACCAATACCTTATATGTTTACAGTTTGACATACTGAGTGTTTTGACAAGAGAACACATTTCTCTTGTCAAACTACTTTCTTGACATACTGTAGGTATACACATTATTTCTCCTGTTTCTTAATTATCTACAGCAACGATGAATGGAATTGAAAAGTATAAATATCTTTCGCACTGCCAAAACTCTTAACGTAACAATGGAACACTCGTGGAAAATCGCCAAAACAGTATATCTCAAATACCCAATCAAACCAAGAATACTTTGACATCTATAGGGAAAATCGACAGTTCTTCTTTTTGTCTTGTCTCTAAGGGCCTCTCTCTTTTCTCATTTTATGTGGTCTACTTTTGCGGGAAGACAGAATGTTGATATGTCCATCCTTCCGAGACATCCTTACAACTAGCACATTTTCCAAGAAATTAAAAATACCATACATAAAATTCCAAGTATTTTAAAATTGAGAAATATATTCAAACTTCCCTTTTTACTACCCTTTTCATTTTAATTCCTGTTTTTTGTTTTTTTTTTTTTAATTTGCGTCCAACAAGCTTTTATGAACACTCTCTCCACTTTAAAAAGGTTGATGGATTCGCTGTTTGCTTTTTTGAACTCTCTAAGTGCTTGCAATCTTATATCTTTCATAACGGTGTCTAACATTAATTTCATACACATGCTTCCTTATACACAAAGTAAAATCTGTTACCCTTTTCAAGTTTTCATGTCATCCCTTTTGATTTGTTGAATACAGAGAGATAGCTAAGCTTTTGCAGAAACCGCAAACCAAGGCGATTATCACCGTTTGCATTTTTAAATTTCACCACAAGAATTCATACAACAAAAAAGAGGGCAATCTTACAATGACAAGCAACAAAAACTGTGGTGTGAATAATCCTGTCATTAGGCACTGAAAGAGATATTATTGATAGTCATGAATGCGGGCGAGGAGTAAACCCGCAGCCACGGGTTCTCATCGACACGACAACAATTTGGAGATTCGCTAAAAGTTTACCTTAGCCTAAATAAAGAGCTGTTCAACAGTTTAGGTAAACCCGGGTTTGCCACCTCGTACTTAGGTAAACCGCTAAGATAAATGCATGTACTACATCAACGTCTTATTGGCTATAAGATTTGGAAGCAATGACAGCGAGATTGTCATAGATTGTTATAGATCCAGAGTTTCTTTACTTGGAATATGGAAGCTTTCATATGATATATGTATATATATATATATGAGTAGAAATGTAATAATACTATGTGAAAGCAAATCATATATGAGCGAAATCAAATTGGACATAAATAAAACACATGTGCGGAACAATTCCTAAAAAGGAATATACCATTATTTCTTCTGAAGCAAATGAGCTTTCATCAATGTTATAGCACAGTGAAACTCTCATTATTTTAAACAACAACAGAATGGGAAGAAACACTAGAGTCGTACAAATGTACAAATGTATGAACATACAAACACATAATGGCCAAAACATTAAAGGAAATGAGTCCAGTGCAACAACAACAAACAAAATTAACTGCACAAACAACATCACGCAACTAACGGGAACACTACACACCACATACACAAAATATGAAGCTTTTGGAGTGAGAGTCTACGACTATGATGCGTTCATTTGCTCAGCCGCTCAACTCAATGAGCAATGAATGCAGGTGAAAGAAACACGTTAATAAAGAATGAAAAACACAAAGAAGGTTACAAAACCCAAACGTCAAAAAGGGGATGTTGTTGGCGCCCTCGATATAACCAAGTTGAATGGGACTCGCTGGATTAGTGTGACACCAAAGCGTGCAAAATAAGTGTTTTCCTAAACCGACTGCTCTCTTTAGAAATGCTCACACACATTCACACAAACACTTGAAACCGTTTTACTTCACATAAAGCTGTGACACAGTTCTACAATGAAATCAGATCATTTTATGGAGCACCCACTTATTTTCACTACAAAAACGCACTACGACTAGGAACGCCGGCCATTCAGTCGCACTCTCACTCAAGCCAGCACATCAAGAGTGTTAGTTTACTATGAACCAGCAGATGAATGGTATGACATATTTTGAACAATTGTAAGCGGCGCTTGCGTCCCCTTTACGGGTGTTTTCGTTAGCTACATTGGTTATGCAACTGACATTGAGAACATCAACCAAATATCAACGTTGACATAACGTACGTATGAAGACGAGCTTTCGTCAGCGCTGTGGTTACGTTGATGTTGATGATGAATGCTGTTTATGATGTCGTCGGTTTTATATGAATGATAGTTTATGATGGACATCGTTTGGTGATGGAGCATTGGTGAGAGCATCAAAACGTTCAGACAAGTTGCACTGCAGTTATTTCAGCAATTCTCATCATTTTTATGCGGTAGCTTTTGGATCCAAAAGTGTCCAGCACAGTTACAAATGTTGAAACATGTTTGTGGTTTTCTGTTTTTTTTTTTTTTATGCAGAAAGAAAGGCAATTGCGGTTACTGTCACAATTTTAAATACAATTTGTTCATAAATCAGCGGAATTCCATTTTATTTTATTTATTTTTATACTCTCGCAACAAAGTTGCTACGAGAGTATTATAGTTTTGTCCACATAGCGGTTGGTTGTAAGTCCTAAAACTAAACGAGTTAGATATAGGGTTATATATATCAAAATGATCAGGGTGACGAGAAAAGTTCAAATCCGGATGTCTGTCTGTCCGTCCGTCCGTCCGTCCGTGCAAGCTGTAACTTGAGTAAAAATTGAGATATCGTAATGAAACTTGGAAGACGTATTTCTTGTCCCCATAAGAAGGTTAAGTTCGAAAATGGGCGTAATCGGACCACTGCTACGCCCACAAAATGGCGAAAATCGAAAACACCTAAAGTGCCATAACTAAGCTATAAATAAAGCTATGGAAATAAAATTTGGTATGAAGGATCGCACTATGAAGGGGCATATGTGGATGTAATTTTTTTGGGGAAGTGATACCTTAAAGGGGGTGAGGGTATCATTCAGAAGTGACATTGTGTGACAAAGGGCAGGGAGGGGGTCAAAAGCTTTGTGACATCACATTTCAAAATTTAGGGCAATATCGTTTCCCGCTCTGGTGCTATACGACTGGCTGCTCTGTACCACGTCGATCACGCGCGGCTAATTCTGCCGGCGGTGGCGTGGTTTTACCGCTGCGTATGCATGCTTGTTGTGGTTTGCAGGACTGACTGTAGCACATGCTTCGCGCCGGCACAGTGACTTCTATTCGTTCCCATTGTTTACTTGACAATTGCCTTCTGCCGTGTAACAGTCATAAATTTCTAAGTCGTAGTATTCTGAAGTATTTTTAATTAGCATAATTAAGTATCTATTATTTCTTGACTAGTCATTCGTTGTCTCTGTACTTTAATATTTAACTAAATTTTGATTTTATTAAAGATTATTCAATAAATATAAGAATAACCTGTTTTTTTTTATTTTATGATAAATCCATAAAATTGGAAAATGGGTGACGTCACGTGAGGGGGGGCGGGGGCTTGAGTTCAAAATGTGACAACTTGTGACAAGGAGGGGGAGGGGTTAAAAAGTTCATAAATTCGTGTGACGTAATTTATGGATGGCCCCTTATATAATATTAATAAAGTTAAATAAATAGATTGCGAGTGTATAAAATGTTCGGTTACACCCGAACTTTGCCCTTCCTTACTTGTTTAATTTTATTTTCATTTTAATTTTTTGAGGTCGCTTCAGATATTTCTTTTATAAATTTTAAGTGAATACTTCATTTAATTTTATTTTCAACTTCTTTAAAGACAAATTATCTTAAAAATTCTAAATTAACTTGATTAACTTACCTCAATTAATTATGTAATAGTATGTGATATGTTAGTTTCCGCTGCCTTAATGAGCACAGTTAATTATAATCTGAAATAAAAAAAGACAAAAGTAACATTATAGTATTTTCAAATTTTATTTTACATAAGTACATATGTATATACGAAACTAATTTTTATTGCTTCATGTATCAATTTAACTCTCTTCGCTTCTTGTCTTTAAGACACTCATTTAAAAAGCAATCAAACACTGTCAAGGACTACGAGGCTAGTACTTAATGCCATCTTTTCTCCATCCTACCTTCTTTCTGAAAGGACCAAGGGTGGAGCGGCTCATTATTTCAATACTTAACACCCAAACTAGAACGTTGTGAAGCCGTTACAACAAACTGAAATTTCCCATTCCAAGTAATAACAACAAATACATAATTACGTGTTAATCGATTTTCGTGTCCTGTCATACTCCATTAAGCGCACAAAAACTTTTCTTCGCCAAATTTCAAATAAATATCCATTATATTGAAAATGACGCCTTGAGTGCCACGAACTCGACACTTCCAAACGCCGCGCTGTCATTGTCACTCCCACTACTATTTTTAAGTAAATGCTTTCGCCACTTCCCTCTACCGCCAGTACTCACGCCAATAAGCTCTAATCTAAGTCCATCTTGTCATCTCACTACTTCACTACTCATTAAATTGTGAATACAGTTCAAGTGCCACTGGACGCACACATTTTCAACGAGAAATATTTCAAAACGTACATACATTTATATGAATACTTGTATAAGTGTATATATGTATTTGCTTTTCAGGCACATAGTTTGGACTAGATTGTATTCTTGAAAAAATTTATATTGCCTTCGTACAGCACAGATATCTTAACTACATTTAAGAAAGAGTGTTGCCACGTAGAAATAAAAAGAAACATTTGTTTATTAAAATCTATTAAGATTATGTTACAAGAAGAGAGTGATAGACCACACCTTCACCGAACTTCTTTTTATCAACCCCGGAAGAGATATTTGAGTTTAGAGAACATTGAAATCTCACACGATCTAGACAAAGTCAATCTCTATGAAGGAAACGAGATATTACTTGATCCAAACAAGGATCTCTTTTGTAAAGTTTTAAATCTCCCAGTTTTTAAGTCACTCTTATTTCCATTATGTAGGAACTGATGCCAAATTCTTTTTACGTTTCATAGTACCATACACTCCTATCTCTTAATAATCTTGGGTGGTTATAGGAAATTGCAAATTGGTTGGCAACACTGTACTGAACGTGAACTGTTATTCAAATCCCATTACATAAATATATAGGTATGTATGTTAACATTAGAAATGTTTAAGCAAGAATACGACTACAAATGAGAAACTTGAGGACAAATCAACCTTATTTCGGCGCACCCGTCTGTTGGGATCACAACGCATTGTTGTTGTTCAATTGAATGAATTTGCAAGAAAATGTTGGACAAATCTGGCATAGCAAGTAAACAAAATCAAATTCGACGAAGAGAAATTTCAGCACGCTTGCAAATATTGGGGAAACGTTTGGCAATAGGCAAAACCTACTTGAAAGTGAAAAATAAAATGGAGGAGAATAACTACGAAAATACAAAATGGGAGGTCGAATAGAAAAGTGAATTACGTGCCGACATATTGAATTCAAGAAATTGCACAGAAAATAGCAATTTACGAAGGCTATTGCTAGGCATGGTAGGTAGGTATGTAGTAGGCTTACGGAGCGGCACATTGAATGGCATTTGAGTAACACCACTTGACTGGGCGCACTCGAAAAATTTTGGAGAGTTTTAAAGTGCAAATGAGAAAAGTATGCGTTGACAGCTAGAGTATGACACTGTTGGCTGGCAAGCTGTCACTCAGCAGCGCTACCGCAGGTCAACTATTTTGGCCAATGGAAACGCAAAAGAAATTTTTTTGTTGCAGTCGCTATATGATTTTAGATTGTTAGATTGTGTAGATTAGTTGTCGCTGCTTTATGATCCTTCCGCTATTTTGAGTGCCTGACAATGACAAATTAGGAATCTATCAAGTGCTTTGCATGAAAAATTGTGATTTCGGCTTTACAAATACAGTGGAAAAGCAATTTGTCGTGAATGTGCGGAGAATGTAACAACTAGCCTTGCAGTGAAGGGAAAAGGTTGGCGGCAAAAATTATGGCTTATATTTAGTAACTGGGTGTTTAATTAATTTAAAATTTAATTAGTATTTCTACTAATGATTCTTGAACCAATAATAAACAAGCCCAATACCCTCTAAGTTGGCTTCATATCCATATTTCGGTTTAAGCACCTAGAATTTGGATAGAGCTTATATAATCAGTCCACTATCTAATGGTGTTTTCAGGCAGAGCTACTTGCTATAAAGACAAGCATGTTAGTGTGATCTACATAGATATATTTTCAAATACCCCAGCGATTTCTTCGACAAAACTTTAGCCCTGATCATGTATAAGCTTCAGAAGGATCTACATAATCTAATCTAAGTACCCTAAAAATCTCGAACTATTTATTATAAGAAATTCGACAAGCTTTATCCAATAATAAATAAAGAACACAACAAAAATTGTGTAGTTATTTGCACTTCCGCTTAACACACAATAAAAAAGACAGCTGCTCATTCTCAAACGTGTACCCCAAATGAGCTAACGAAGAATATTCTAAAGTAAATTTTCAAATGCTTTACTTAATAAACGCTGACAAATGAATGCCGTAAATAAGTCCACCTTTAAATATTGCCTAAAGCAATATCAGCACGAAACGCCAGACTTCAACCAAAATAAACGGAAACCGCAGCGCTAAAAATTTAAACTCGAAAAAAAACACGATGTGCTTTTGCTTTAAACTACAAATATGTATAAGTTTAATGGCTTGGCCCAAAATTCGATCAGCCGACTGCAAGCTGAAATTTTATCATATTTTGGTGGCACAATAGCAATAAAAAAAGTTAACCTAAAATATTAAAAGGCAAAGAGAAAACAACAACATATATTGATGAGCAAATATGTAGGGAAGGTCTATCTTCGAATTAAACATAAAATTTATTTAGCTGTAATCGGCTTGTTATTATGTAATTCTACCCATATATCTGTTCCGCAGAGGACTGTAACACAGACCAAAAACTCATTTCAAATCTCAGATGTTCCCATCCCGCAAAATCTGCTGTCAGTTCCAAATCTTCTAGGACTTGCAGAAGTCTTCCTATATATTCATTACATTCACTTTTAATGTGGTCAGTCTCGATGCATATTACTCTTACAAATAATATTTCAATATACCTATATGAAACATATTAAACTTGGGTATAAATAAGCGCGCACACTTGATCAAGCACAGCAGGAATGCAAAACCTTACGCAAAAATTAAGTAAACGCGAACATATGTTTGTCATGAACGATCACCCTCGCTTACTGGCAAGCAAGATCAAGTTTCCAAATTTTTGCTTTAATTTTATTTATGTTTTTTGTTCATGTTCTTTACATTTTATTGCCACTTTTGCTGCGTATATCTGATTTAAAAGCCTTTGTGTTGATGATGATGGCAGGTGCAAAATTGTTTACCCTCGCCAACAACAGATTGACGCAGTGTAAAAAAAGACAACAACAAATGCAAAAGATAAAAGTAACAGTGAGCACACTGTACCGCAATCTTACCAACAAAGTTAGCTACCTGCCAGCCCGATCATTGAGGATCACACTCGCAAGCAGTGCTCCGCAGGTAGACCTGATTCTCTGCACCACTTGCAGCACGTCGTCTCGTGTATCTGGTAAATGCCACCTGCTTGCCAGCGCTGTCTACGCTTTATTTTTTTTTATTCTTTGTATGCTCAGTTTCTACTTACTTTGTTTGCGTTTTTCTTGCGATTTCTTTATTTACCGCTTTTGCATGTGGTCAACAGAAACACGATTCATCTGTCCAAATAATTTCTACACCTTATTTTGTGGCGCGTCCGTAGATTTCCCTTACGAAATGAATGAAATGTATGCACCTTTTCTGTTGCCTTTGTATTTTTATTTGCAATTGTCTGTATTTGCGTAGTCATTAAAAGCGCAAGCAAATCACAGCCACAGTCCCAGAAGAGACTCACAGTTGTTTGAGTTTAGCCAGACAGATCCTGCAGGTGACCCAACTACAAATGTTCACTCACTTTGTTTCCTGTGGAAATGTACACAAGCAAGCAGTCCTGCACATTGGTCCCCAATGGCTCACCTACTGCGCGGCTAACTGGTATTTTGTCTATTCTGAAAACTTTACGATTTGTTTGTATGGCATATCGCATGGTATGGTGGTATGGTAGGTTTTGTCACCTCACCTGTGTCCGGTCCCATTGCTGTATCGAACCATTTACTTGATTAAAAATAACACCAACAACACGGACGCGCAGGCGTTGTATTATCCAGGGTATATCGGTTGTTGCCGATATTATTGACAGCAATTAGTGAATGTATTGGCTACTGTCCGACGGCGTTGCAAATTGGAATTCTCCGGTGTATTGTACCATTTAGCATGCACATTAACATGTAGTTTGTGTGGAGCACACTGTTGCACAAAATTATTCGTCAATTTAATGCCGTTATCACGCTTTTGATAGTTTTTACCTACCCTAGATTTGATAGTTATTTATGTATTTAGTGTTGTTGCCAGAAATTCGCTCAATGTTGACATTTCCTATCGAGAAAATATACATATACATATAAATGTTATAAATATTTTCTTTAAAATATGATTTGGCCTCATACGGTGCTTTCAATCCTAGGCTTCATCGACAAGCAAGAATAATAGGCAAGCGGGAATAAAAATGTTTAACTATTCTAAGCTTTTCACATACTTTCCTTTATCTCACAACAATATACAAGTTTCCCAATCTTTCTTCAATTCAAATCCCTTACAACTAATCCACTTTCTCAAATTTCGACTATTGAATAGAACTGAAGTAGCTTTCTCCCCAAAAGAAGACCTTTCATGCGTTAATTCAGACTGAGACAAAAAACCTGTACTATAACTGTACCGTTGATCTACTTTTTACACGGTGTTTTTGTACACTTCCCAGTTACCAGTTTTAAACGGTTTACTTTTTTTTCACAGATTATTTTTTCAATTGAATACTTTTTTGCAATTTAATCAAAATTCCATACGTCAATACGTCACAAATACATTGCTGTTAATAGAATTAAATAAATTCTAAATTAGATTTAAATTAAAAAATACAAATTTTAGATTTGAAAGCCGGTGAAAAGGTTGAAACAATTTCAATACGTAAACAAATACAGTAGTTTTCCGAAATAACGAATATTCGTTTTAACGAAAACCGCTTATAACGAACAAGCAAATTTGTTACATTGAGTACCTTAAAAAACGAACATCGGGGATTTGCCTTCATGAAGAAGACATATGAAGAAAGAGAAGAACCTCATATAACATCGAATCAGAATTAAAAATATAACTTGAAAAAATTCAAAAGAAATATGCAAATTGAAAAAAAATTTAATTTTATAAAAAAGATTAAAATTATTGATCAGCACCACATAGAAGTATAAGTGTCAGAATTGGCCCATTTTGGAAGAATTTAACTAATTTGAATGGTTTTTCATTTTTTACCAAATAATTAATAAAACAATTTATTAAACTGCAATTTACGTATATTTAACTCATTTGTATTGAAAAACACACCTCTAAGTGAGTACTCGAATTATCGAAAAATTCGATGTAACGAACAGGCCTGACAATTAATGTGTTCATTATTTCGGAAAACTACTGTAAATGAAGCTGTATGAAGAAGTAAGGAAAAAGAAGACACAATGATTACACAATTAATGACGGAACTTTGAAATGTATTATTTTTTTACCTTTCCCAGAATAGTTGTTGTTTGTTCCTTCCAACAGTAATATGTACATATACATACATATACATACATATAATACCAGAAAAGTCTACAGCAACAACAACAGTGCCAATTCTCAATATAAGAATAGATAGATTTTCATGTAAAATTAGATATTTTTTACACGTTTTATATTTTTTGTACGCTTTTTTTCGTAAAAGTTTCGAGTTTTATATAAAAATTTAATTTTTTTGCACGAGTAATTTACTGTCCAAGTTAACCGTGCAAAAAGGAGATCAACTGTATTCCATGGCGACTTTTGATGTTGGACGTTCACTCCGCGGAATTCATTGTTTTAGTACTAAAAATACATTATTTTAAATTCATCGATAGTTACGAACCACCGGATATTATAAGCGTAGGGGACATTGAGTACTAAAGTTGCGAAATCGAACTTAAAAATCAGCATTTTTATATGTCATATTTGCTAAAGAAAGATTTGCATAAGTTTTTAAGAATTCTAAACCCAAAAATTCACTTCATGTCACATAAGTCAACTGTAAGTCAGAGATTTTTTTTACTTTTCATTTCATAGTTTTTCTATTTTTCTATTTTTCCGGCTTTTATTTTTCTTCTTACCTCAACTTACATTTCTTACACGAATGTCTTGCATTTCTTTTCACAGCTCGCAAATATGAAATACTGCTCGCATAACAAGCATGCTTCTGCACTGTTTCATCATCTGTCACAGTGCCAACTCTACACCGAGAGCGCTTCTTACTTGCAGACATACCACCCTCCATAACTATAAAGCTACTCGTCTAAATATTACAACACCTGCTTTCGAGTAGTATAATATGCCTTGAACTTGGCAATGCGCTGACTACTCTGATGGCCACAACGACTGTGACTTCAATAAAAATAGAAAATATACGAATGTACTACGTTTGAGTAAGTGTGCAGTTATAGCAGTGCTTAACGATTCCAATGGCAGCGAGGCAAGCATGCCAGAAGGTACACGTAATGCTCGTCGAGTTCCCTTCCCCCCGGCGCAGTGGCGTCAGTGCCTACAATTACTACTTAGAAACACACACGAGTATACACTTTGACGAATACTTTTCGAAATATTTCTTTTTATTTTCATTTCTTCCTCCTTCCTTGCGAGCGGCAAGCTTGAATTGTACGAGTGTGTCAAGGAGTTCGTCGTAGAAGCGAACGTTCGCGTTCAGGGTGGTGATGGCAATGACACAGGCAAATTTCGCCTTGTGGGTCAGCCGAATTAAATGTACAAAAAGGAAAATGTGCAGTATGTGGTAGTAGATACCGTTATATACATATCTGTATATTTGCAGCAGTGTATGTGTGCTCCGTGCTTCAGGCAAAATCAATCGATAATATTGGAATTGGATTAAGTCTGAGTGACTAACAAAATGTACGCCAAGTTTTTACCGCTATTTCGGGATTGGCGTGTAGCAAATGATTCGTGAAATCCGACGGAAGCAAAGTAGTGAAGTGTATGAGTGGCGAAAACGTATAAAAACTGCAAGTAAGAAATGTCAATTAAGCCAAATTCTGCTTACATAATTTAAACGATTTTTGTACACAGGCTGAGAAGAAAATAGGAAATCGTTTTTTGTTATACAATATTGATTTTATTTTATTTTATTGTGCTATGACTGTTCGGAATCAATGATTTGTCGGTAAATAAAATTGGAACAATTTTCGCGGGTTTGAGCTTACATTTTTACGAAATAACTTCAAATTAGTCATATATTACAAATTTTTAATTGATCGGACTTAATAAAATAACATTTTCTGGAAAATGAATGATACCAAATTTTCAGAAAATTTGTATTCAAACAAAAAAGAATTTTCTCGGAATTAAAATCAGTGGTCAAATACAGTCCTAAGAAAAGAACTGATTTCATAATTTTAAGGGTTTCTTCGATTAAGAAGATAAATTAATATAAAACAAGAAAAAACGTTAACTTCGGCTGTACTGACGTAAGAAAAAGTAAGTAAAAAAACAAGCCCTTGATTCCGATCGTTCAGTTTGTATGGCAGCTATTTGATATAGTGGTTCGATATCGGCAGTTCCGACAAATGAGCAGCTTCTTGAAGAGAAAATAACATCTGCAAAATTTCAAAACGATATCTTAACAAGTAAGGAAGGGCTAAGTTCGGGTGTAACCGAACATTTTATACTCTCGCAATTTATTTATTTAACTTTATTTATATTATATAATACACAATTTGACCCACATATTCGTCATATATATTGTATAAAGTCCATTGAAAGTTGGAAACCATAATATTAGGTTAGAAGCACCGAGGTCCTCGTGTTCGATATATGGGCCTTAAAAACCTATGGTCCGATTTCGGCGATTTTTAGAATGGGGCTGCCACACTATAAACATAGTATTTGTGCAAAGTTCTGCACCGATATCTTCACTAGTTCTTATTTTATATATTGTAAAGTAAACAATTCAGATTGTCTTCAAAGTTCTAGTATATAGGAAGTAGGCGTGGTTGTGAAGCGATTTGGCCTATTTTCACAACATATCATTGGGATGTAAGGAAGCTATTACAAACCAAGTTTCATTGAAATCGGTCGAGTAGTTCCTGAGATATGGTTTTTGACCCATAAGTGGGCGACGCTTCGCCCATTTTCCATTTTGTAAAAAAATCTGAGTGCAGTTTCCATCTACCATTTCTTATGTAAAATTTAGTGTTTTGGCGTTTTTCTTTAGTAAGTTAACCCACTTTTAGTAATTTTCAACCTAACCTTTGTATGGGAGGTGGGCGTGGTTATTATCCGATTTCTTTCATTTTTGGAATGTATTAAGAAGTGGCTAAAAAAAACGACTGCAGAAAATTTGGTTTATATAGCTCTATTGGTTTCCGAGTTATGTACAAAAAACCTATTTGGGAGTGGGGCCACGCCCACTTCCTTAAAAAAATTACATCCACATATGCCCCTTCATAGTGCGATCCTTCATACCAAATTTTATTGCCATAGCTTTATTTATGGCTTAGTTATGGCACTTTATGTGTTTTCGGTTTTCGCCATTTTGTGGGCGTGGCAGTGGTCCGATTTTGCTCATTCTCGAAAGCAACCTTCCTATGGTGCCAAGAAATAAGTGTGCCAAGTTTCATCAAGATATCTTAATTTTTACTCAAGTTACAGCTTGCACAGACGGACGGACGGACGGACAGGCAGACAGACATTCGGATTTGAACTCCACTCTTCACCCTGATCACTTTGGTATATATAACCCTATATCTAACTCGTTTAGTTTTGGGTGTTACAAACAACCGTTATGTGAACAAAACTATAATACTCTCTTTAGCAACTTTGTTGCGAGAGTATAAAAATATTTACTTAAAAAAAATCTCTGATAAGTAAATTGTTCACTACATTTTCTTAGCCAAGAAACTAATTTTCAAACCCTTCGCCACCAAAACACATGCTGCGAGCTTTCAAATGTTGCAGTGGATTAATAAAGGTTACAACTTTTGCCAAATCCACTTTGAAATCTAACCTTGTTCTTGCTTTTGAATTTTCGATAAACATGTTTGTTTCCATCATATAATTGTGTTAAATGCAAGTGCGATTTTTGGTACAACTGTTCCAGATGAGAACCAATACATTCAGAAACTGAGCGCTCATTTAAAAAGAGTTTAGAATCATAAAACTTTTCCGACTACTTTTGGCAATGTTCTTAAGCAGTCTTAAGGCAATCCACTAGTGTTTAAAGACCTCTCTAGAGATAGATCATATTCAATACGTTTAAGTGACTTCGTTTTTAAAACAAAGTCTTTTAAAGCCAGCTGCATTGCATTACTGTCTTTCACGAAGAACAATCCACCCCCCAATTTCACCAATCTTCGTAGCACTGTAACTTCGAAACGCAAATTCCCTTACAAATACTATATACATTATTACCTTAAAGTATATATGTTCCATTCAATGCAAAGTTGAAGATTTGTTGGGTGAAATTTACACCCGCTGCGCAAAGAATTTCATATCACAAGAATTAACACAAAGTTGTATAATTTTAATCAAATTAAAGTCAACGCAATATGTTCGTATTTACATAAAACAGTTTAACGCGCACACACATGAAAATACACTTATAAATATATCAGAATGTGCACTCTGAAATCGCATTTTTATTGCTGAATAACTCTGTGTTTTTTTTTCATTTAATGCTACACTACTCACACTTCGTTTGCAGGTAGCGCGACAGGAGCGAAGTTGGTGAAGAAAGTCGTGCGAACACGCATAACTGCAGGCAATGTCAAAAGTTGGTAATCATACCTAAGTGTACATGTGAATGTGCATACATTTGTATATATGTATGTAGGTGGAGAGTACCATGCTATCATATGTAAATTTCGGTACAAGTTGTATGTCTACAGTCTGACACTTGCACGAATGTCTTTGGTGTATAGTGTTCACTTTTTGTTCGTGAATTCTTTGCCGAAAAAAATATTGTAACGTTGTTCCAGCCTCCATGTTCACCAGACATGACTCAGTGTGACATTTTCCAATTTCAATAAATAATAAGAACCTTAAAGAGGCCTCCGTTTTACAAGAATACGAGAAAACGCTGAAAGAGCTAAAGGTTGTTCCGAAAATCGAGTTTGTGAAGTGTTTCGACGATTGGAAGAAGCGCTAGCATAAGTGCAGCATATCGAATGGGAACTATTTTAAAGGTGAAAACTTTAATGTGAACGAAAGTATAAATATATTTTCCAAAAAACGAAAATTCCCGTTATTTTTTTAACACATCTCGTGTACCGAATTCCTTTCATTGACTAATTGTAGAATCTCACACCACTGTGCGTCTTACATAAGGAAGTCTGGCACTCTATGCACACAGCTGGCAAAGAAAATACACCCGTACGCAAATGAAATGAAAGAAAAGAAAAGGTAATATGCAAAAACTTGTAGAAATATGAATGAGTCGCAGCAGCGTTTAAGGCGGATCGTGCAACAGTAAAATTTGTTGCAAAAGTCACGCTAGTTATAGATGTAACGAAATTATTGTTCATGCCAAGCATTCGTGAAGTCAGAGTAACCGTTGGAAGCAAGTAGCAGAGAGATAGACGTCAACGAAATGTCAAGCACTGTGTGTAATAATAATTTGCATAATAATGTCAAAAACAGACGAAATCAAGCAAAACAAGCTTGTCTGCGCGAAGGAAGAGAGAGCAATATTTGCATGACGTGATGGCAATTACTTATAAGAAAACTTTTCCTTAGCATTAAGAAAGGAAGTTCAGTGCAAAGATGTTGCAATTATAGTTGTCATTAAAGAGAATTTTATCATTTTTTTCATATAAAAGTTATCAGTTACAAAATCTTTTTTGTTGCATGTGCAATATAAAATTCTCGCAATAGTCCATTAAGTTTATGTAGATATATTCGACTATCTTGAGAATACTCTTACACATTTTATTTAATACTGTCGACAATAATACAACACTTGAAGTTGATTAACATTATATTCAAGATCCAGAAGGAACTCGTTGAACGTAGATCCGATTACTTCCAAACCAGGATAATTCAATATTAGATCCCAATTTGGACCATAGAACCATTTCAATCACGGCGGTCAGTTCAGAATGAGTACTAGTATTAACAGCTTCTCTCATATATGAAAAACAGAATTCGTTGTTAGTAGTCTATACGTTTTAACAGCAAATTTAATGTCGAAATTTTTAAAGGTCTCTATAAGAGCTAAATTAATTACTAAAATTTGAGTCCTACTCCTTTCTTAGCAAGAAATAGGTTCCTCAATTGTAACATCATGATGTAAATAAACCCAGGCAACGTTAAACTTTGTCACTTTTATTCAGTAGTGACAAGATAGGAATTGAAAAAAACTTGTGAAGAATCAGCTCATGCGCTTTCGTTCAAACCGGCCAAAGAAAGAGAGTAAAGTACCTTTTTAAAAACGATTTAAATAAAATTTTGTGCTTAATCTCTTCCTTTTGCACCATTGCGCATGTGTGCATTCTGACTTTGAGAAATTCCTTTAATTAACGTTAATTAAAAAGAAAATCGTATATTGAACCCTGAATGCAACTAAAGATTTTTTGTTCGCCTCCAGCAGCATTTACGAAGTAATAATGCCCATTAGCCAACGAAAACATCCCTGAAGCGTAAATGTTTAATCCGAAAAGTGCAACACATACTTAATACGCGTACATATGCATTTCAGCTGTTAAGGAATACGTTGCAAACACATACATACACACCATTCTGTAAACAATTAAAGTAATGAGCTCCACAAAGCATACAACCATCAGAGATAGAAAAAATACAATATAAAATAAGAATTAACAAAAGAAAAGGAGGATGATTCCATGTAACAACATTGTAACCCTCCTTTTGCCGCTGCAAAAATACCAGCAAGTGTGGAAAATTTTAAGCGGGAACACATTACTGTATGTAGTTGTAGAAGTTTTCCGAGTTGAAGCTGTGAAAAACATCAGTAACAACAGCGACATGCCGGCAAGAGCGACAACAATGACTGCATTAAGAATTACTTCATTTTCATTAACCGCTCAACAATGGCGCTAAGCAACGTCATCAACAGAAGCGCGAAGGCGAGAGCCAGCCTGCCAACTCACCGAACAACTGGTCGACCATACGTCCGCTTAGTCGCCTAGCATGAGTGAAAGCTACATAGAAACAACACATCAACCGGTTACATAAACAACTTTTAATGGCAGCCATCAACCGAGAGTCCTTTCGAAGTTTCAAAGCGAAAAAAATGGCAGATAATTATAAGAGAATGCGTTACATAACAGCGGTTGTTAGTTGATGAAAGGGGATAAACACAAATATTGAGAGATTAGAATGAGCTTTATGTATGAAGCACTGAATGGGTCAATGCCATATTTTTTTATTATTTTAAGAGCGAATGCAGAAGGGTCTTGAGATCCAATGTATTGCCGTCTTCAATGATTTATCAGTAAATATATTTCATTATCTGCATAGTATCGTCTTTATTTTACAAATTTTTCAGTGTTTAACTTTTTATTCCATCACACATAATAGTTACTCTCGTGTTAGATTTTTAACAGGGGTTCTTCAGTTCAACCATGGCCTGCATATTTCACTTGTAACAAAAATGCTACACTTGAACTTCAAGTAGTGGTAAATAATTGAGAACAGTAACCACGAAAGGACATAACCAATTGATATAAAGCCAATTAACGCGAATAAAAAACGTATAATAACAATCTCAAATGTAAAAGGATTTGGATAGCATTTTTACCGCATTGCTGTACTCAGCTGTAGCTGTATATTTATGATGACTTATTTATAGATAAATTGAAATAAAAATGCAAGAAAAAACTATAAAGAGTCCGTATTATCTTAAACCTTTGTTTCTTAAAGAAGAAGCACTATTAACTTTTGGAATGAGAACTTATGGCTCAAATATAGGTCACAGCCGGAAATGTTTTCGAAACGATTCGAGGTTATTTACAACAATTTCTTTTAAATCAAATTTCAGAAAAATCCAATATTTACGAAATATATACATTACTATTCTGACACACTGTTTGCACAAGCTGTGCTACTATTCTTCATCTGTATGTCTGAGCGCTTCATGTGCCAGTTGCCCGGCGGGCGCAATTAGATATTTCTCCGCCTTTTTTGGAGCGCAGACACTTTTCTGCCACATTATGTGTTACTCCTTTGCCGAGTATGCATGTGTGCAAGTATGAATGAATGTACGTCCACATACTCCCAACTTTGCGTTTTTTCCACGCAACCTATCCTGCTGTCAATTATGCTTTTCTTATCGTAGACAGCGAGTTTGTTGGTTTGTTTCTGCCGAGATCAGCACACACTCGCATCCGTTCACACATACATACTTACTCGTAAAAGCTGTGTGTGCGCCTTGCCGTTCGCCATTGTTACATTGTTCAACATTTTGACATTCATGAGTGTCAGAGTTAACAACTCCTTGCAACAAAGTCAGAATGCGCCAGAACGCTAACTAACGGCGTATAACGGAAGTGCGAAGAACACTTACTCCGGCACATTCACGTGTCAAGTATAAATGAATGTATGTACGGAAGTAATGACCCATCAACGGCATGATGTGGCATATGCAACAACGAGTTTAAGGACAGTTAGTTGTGTTTACATGAGGATTATGGCCACATTCGAGTCGGTGTCCACTACTCAACTGGCTATCAGCATGTTTTTCATGTCACCTGCGTTTAGAGTTTCACGTTTATATTTGAGCGGAAGCTGTCATGGAAGCACATCGTTTTCGAAAGAACAAAGAAGCATGCGGGAAAGGCAGTTTGTAAGCGCTTGACTCTCACGACGACGATAATGCATTGAACTTATAGAGCAACAATCGAACCAACTTTATAGTTTAAATCTCATAGACGATTATTTCAAGGAAAATAGTCAGTAATAAGATAGCTAAAGAGGTTCCAACATTCACAACAATCGTCGATCGTGATCGTTGATCTTCATTCGTGGCAAGATCTTAATTCATTTTTGTGTTTTTTTGGCACAGGTTAGACAAACTAATGTCGAATTTTCTTCTAGGATTACTGAAAGCACTATCGTCCGTCAACAAATCGATGTAAACTTTTAAACTCATTTTCGGTCATAAAAATCCGACTTCCAAACATACTTATATAACCATATCTTCATAACATAGAGAATTAGAAACCCTACTATTATGAGACTTTTTGAGATAGAAGCTTTCCAATGAAAGCTCACGTCTGCACAATAAATATACCGCTATATAAAATACATATGTATCTCCAATACAAACTTTTGCCTCACTTATACGAAAAACTTTGCGCTGTTTTTCAAGCAACATTCAAAGATTTTCAATTTGACCACACTCTCTTTCTTCTTTTTACTTTTTGTCTCCTGCTTCTTCAAGCAACTTGGCTTTTCTTGCATTTCTAACTGCACCATTTCTTTCGTCTGTGGTTAAAGCCACTTTCGTAATGACGTTAAAGCTTAAGTGGTATGAAATCTTAATCGGCTTTTTCTGCTACAATTACCATTTTCGAAATTGCCACTTGAAATGATGACAGCTAAGCTTTTCTCCTTCATACCCGCACTTCTTGCGCAATTCGATTGTAAGTAATGCGAGCAATGCACAAGTGGCACTTGCGATAATGTCAACGAAGGCTTAAATAAGTCCATGAATAGAAGCAAGTATTAGGTTTATGCAATTTAATGGAAAATTGTTAGATTAGAAGGTATTTATGGGAGTATTTATGAAAGTATTACAAATATTAATTTAAACGACGATCACGCGAGCGCGTATGGTAATTTGTATGTGTGGATTATGATAAATATGTTTCTTTGGATTGAACTCCTGGAGAGAAGAATAAAGTGAAAAATAAAAATTCACTATTGACTAAGGGCGATGAATATGGTAGAGATTTGATAAAATAGTTTTTATTTTACCTACTTCCAAAAAGAGAATATATAAACTATATTGTCGAAAAGCAAGAAACGACTGATCCCTCAAACCTGATAAAACATTATGCCTTGAAGTTAACTTCTCAGCCTCACTGTACCACTAAGCTTCGATGAGTGACATAACTACTATTAACTAATGCTCAAGCAACTTGTCCCAAACAGTCACTAAAATAGTCCTGTCAATGGATAACAAATACATATATACCAATGAGTATGCATGTACATATTTCGGTGGAGTACGCAGAAGAAGCTGAAGACGAAGAAAGCAAATAATTACTGTGATGGCGAAACCACATTAAAGTTTTGCAAGTGACAACCACCGTTGTTATTCCGGTCATAATTACTTTTATGTAACGATTGCTACAACAAAAGCAACACACCTAAAGTTATTTAACTGAAAGGGCACAACTCCCCCTTTTATATGTAGCAATGCTTCAGCTGCTGTTATCACAACTTGGTATATAAATTTGTTTTCTGCTTTCGTTTCATTCTTATTTCTCGTGTTCTTTCCTTCATTGCGTGATTCACTGCACAGCTGTTAGTATTTTCAATCAAAATTCTGGGCCGCCAATGGCTGATGCCATTAGCAAGCGCCTCAACGCACAACTCTACCGGAAATGTACAATAAAATTTCATTATAGCCGCACACATTGGGCGTCTTGCCACTAGAATATTTCGGAACTGCATATGTATGTATGTATGCATGAAGTAAATAACGCCAAAAAGTTTTCCTACCGCTTCGCTGTGCGCCGCCAAGAGTATGGAAGTCTTCGAAATTCATCACAGATTCGTGAAACGAACGCGCCGTTTTGTGGGCGAAAACTGTAAACTTGTCCGAAAATACGCGACCGGTAAATAAACATTTCTTTTGCATAATTACATTTGAGTTTCTTCAACCCGGTGCATGATCGCTCGTAAGGTATTATACTTTTTTAACCAAAAATTAATTTTATTATTATTTTTTATTAAAAGAAAAAATATAAATTCTTGAATTCTACAATGATAGATTATAATATTTGACTTTCTTACCTATATCCATTTTTTTCAGAACTTAGATGAAGCTCAAGAAACATCTAAAATGGTGGTAGTGCATAATTCTCTCACCTATGGTTCTCCCACCAAAGCACTACCTTATCAACTGTCAATTTAATTTTTCTAATTTTAGTCTTTGTTATTTTAATTGCTTCCAAATAGGCTGACTATATACGACGAAAAAATTATAAAAAAACATAAAAACGTCGACACTTAATTTTAACTTGCCTTGCCTCGCTAATTATACTTTGTTTTTACCCCCTCCCACAGTAGGTCATTAGCATTTCCTTTGACAGCGTAATCTTCCGGGTTTTCGGCATAGCCTTATACAAAATGTAAATAACGGTACAATATGCAAACCTAATTTTGTTATATAGGTTGTTGCTTTCGTGTTACTTTCTTTTCTTAATATATTCTTTATTGTGTGTTTTACTTTTTAAAGCCCTTTTTGATAGTTCATTAGCATTCACCGCATAATAACTGTTATGTTAATACTGATGTATATAACAAAAAGTAGAACACAGGTTGATTATATTAAAGATAATGTATATATGTAGCGATGTGATGAAATATTTTGGCTGTACAGGAGTACCAAAAAGCTGGAAATAATAACCACGTTGCTTGCATTGCAGAGTAATTATTACAGCATGAAAATTGATAAATTGTTGGCATTATCAAAAGAATAGCACTGGAACCGTTATGAGAACATCTGATTCGCCAAAAAGCTTTAAGCTTTTTGAATAGTTTCGAAAGAGGATGTGAAATCTCCAAAGTATTCTTAGCATGGAAAATTTAATGCTAATGAATATCATTAGCCTCTTCGATCTTAAAGCTTTTAGGGCTTTGTATATAGATATTGAAGAAATCCAGCTTAACATTAATTTCTGTATACCTCAGTCTATAATATTATACTAAATATGGTTACTACTCTGCTATCTTACTCTACTTGATAATTATAAATTTTTTACTCATCTTTAAATTTGAAAAACAATAAGCAGCAATATTAGTAGAGAGAGATACACATATAAATTATAGCCAGGTGCTGAAAATCCCTCCATAATAATCGAGCTACGCACGTGGTGAAGTAGCCCATAATTACGCTCAAGACCTAAGTACCAATTTCAACCAAATTACAATAAATTTGCCACATTTGCAAGTAATTTTCCGCAAATACCCAAGTAATGACTGCTTTAATGGCCGTTTAAAATTCTCCATAAACACAATTTGTTCATTTAACTAATTGAAGTTTATGAAGGTATGGCAATTCCGAACGTCATCGACTACAAACCCATCCAAAACAAGACATGCTTATCGACAGTTTCCCACATAAAATTACAAAACCGATTTTCTATCACGCTTATTTGCTATACTCCATCACGCTCACACAGACAACACACTTTCGTAAATATTTGTATTTTGCCGTAAGCGCCGAGTTATCACCTTTACATGTCGGTTGTTGTGTCTCCCGATCCCATTACCACAATTATTGATTGGTTATTTGCACATTTATTAAATCAGCGTGTCAAATGGCAAAACAAACGCGCATGTAATGCCATATTGCCTTTGGCAAAATTTAAACATCCCTACGCCCACACAAGCCCCCAAATATCTCACACAAAAGTGAACTGTGAAACGCTCGGCAGCAGCCAAATGGCAATACAGGCTATATAGAAATATTGAACACGTCAAATGTAATAACGATTTTGTACAACACTTTGTTGTTTGTGTTTTTATTGCTGCCGTTGTGTGAATATCTTGAGTACTACCGTTTCGCATGCCACCTGTGCAACCAGCCGTCTTCACTTTGCTAAAGCTGCTTTTTATCATTCCACTACTTGTGTTCACTCATTCATTTTGAATGCTACTGAATGCTTGCGTGATTATCTAAATGATTGCACCCGAGCACCTAAGCATTGATATTAATACAGTATGTATGGTAGAGCTTGAAGACATGGTGGCTGACAGTCGAGCAATGAGGCCCAAGTGTGTGTTTTCCAGCGGCATAGTCATTCCTTTTGCGCCTGCCAGTTTGAGGTGCTTCACAGCTCTGATGCTACAACGTACAGTGGGTCCACGGTGGAAAAATATACTTATAATAGTATTATTTTCAAATAAAGCCCACTTTTGGGGTACTTAATTCAAATAAAAAAAAAAAAAAATTCATTTTTGAGCTTATTATATTGAAAAAAGGCTTAAAACAATGAAAAATTATTTAAATTTTAAACAAAAAGTTTTCTGAGTGGCCCACTGTACCACTGTCCCCTGTGCCACATAGCCATAAGCAAGTTGTGTCACGGAAGGTGATAGGCTTCCTGCTGGTTTCAATGGGGCGCACTGCACTGCACCGCAAACCTGTTCATACACTGAGCCACCGAATCTCCTTCACAGTCTTTTTAGCTTTTATTAGTCTCCTTTTCTCATATAAAGCCCATAAGTATTTGCGCATTGTGTACGCGTATTTGTTGTTCTCATTCTTTTTATTTTGGGTTTTTCGGTACTTTGTATCTTCAGCCACTGTCGAAATTTATTTCCTCCTGATGTTTTTTTTTATTTTCCATTAACATTAGGCGAACAGAATGTTTTGTTAACGCGCTTATCTTTGTTTAGTGGCTCCTACCAGCTTTTGTGCCACGCCGCTGTGCCAGTTGGTGGCTTGCTTTCATTTTGCTGGCATATTTACACGATTTAATGCTCTAATGATGCGCAATTTGTCGTTAATTTTTTGGTATTTTGGGGCGTACTCATTTCGTGCGTTCGCAGGTTGCTTTTGCTTGTGTATATCACGTTCATAGGTATGTTCCTTTCGTACACCGCTAATTGCGGTTAATGTTTTTGGTACTTTCCGGTACTGGCCGACGCTTTTTAGGAGCTTTCACGATTTTAATTGTCGGAATTGTAACGAACAAATTTCTCGTTAAATTCTTTACATTTCTGCGAGAAGTTGGGATTGCTCTTTGGAACAAGTTTTTAATGGTACTTCTTATGGTTATAATATGTTCAAACCATTTTTAATTTAAAGTTTAAACCATATCATTATGGTAGCTAAAGTGAATTTATAAAACAACGAACACATTTTTGGAACGGATCTTGTATTGTTGAAGAGTAAATCCATGAAGTATCAAAATAAAATGGAATTCAAATATGAAAAATATTTTAAGGGCTTAGGGGTAGTCAGATACACGAAAACATGAGAATTTTCAGTATTTTTTTTGCTACTAAATCATGTTATTTTACAAAAGTAATAATATGGCATTATTATACAATGTTTTGACTTAAAGTCACGAAAATTTTAAAAAATTATAATTTCCAAAGTTATAGCTGTCTGCGTTGATCAAGTTTCAAAAAAAGGTCCTTGTGGTGAATCAATCGGATAAAAAAAATTAGTTTTATAAATAGATAATCCTAGGCCTGATCCGAAGCTTTTTTTCAAAAATTAACAAAATGGCGGTCTCAAGAAATTTGTTTTTAGATTTTGGGGAAAAAATCAACAGTTAATTGGTCTTAAAAATCATAATTTTTGAAAAAAAATTCCTTCGGATCTGGCCTGAGTTTATTATGTATTCTAAAAGCTGTATGAATTTCATTAAAATCTACTGAGCGGTTATCGAGTGCCCGAGCGCTCGTTGTTATTTATCGAATAACTCGAAAAGTAATTATAGGATCAACTTCAAATTTTCAGAGAAATGTTTAAGATTTTACTCTTTTACTCTTAACTTAATACATGCATACAATACGTTATACATGCGCATTCATTCAAAATATAAAACAATGTCACAAAAAACCAATTTTATAACCATAGCTACCGCTTAAGAATTCCATTAAGCTACGGGAGCCCATAACGTCCTCTATACAAAAGTTATGTCATGTAATGAGCCTGAAATTCACCACCCTAAGCTACAGATGCTTTGAAAAGTAAATAACAGTATGTAGAAACTTGCATAAGAACTGGCGAACTTGATCAGAGCGACACCCACTATGATAATGACGGTAATAAACAGTTGCTAAAGTAAATTTAAAATTTAAAATAGTATTAGTTAAGAATGTGTAGCGAGAATAATTTTACGACTAATGGTGATTATTTGGAATGTGAATTAACATATTTGGTACATATTAATTAATTAAAACACCAAATAACTCACCTTTTTCCAATTTTGCACCACTAAATTTTCGAAATTTAATTTTAAATTGTGTTTACCTGATTCTCTTAAGTCCGCTGCAATCGTTTATTAGCGATGCACCTGTTAAATTTCAATGTTTACACGTGTATAACATAACTGTTCAGCCATGTATTGCGCATTTATATATTATACAACAGCTTCAATTCAACAAAACATACATTCAGTCTCTTTTATATGTATGGATATGTCTAGACGTCTCCCTCAAGGCAATTTAATACATTAATTTTATGAGTAATATGACCGCAAATGGCCATATATAAGTATGTGGAAATACATAAATAATACCTGCAGTCAGAAAAGTATTTACATATTTACGGCATAAAAGTGCACATAAATACATAAATTCACGTGAATATGTATTCCGATGAATCCATTAATACGCACAGATATGCTGATATTAACCTTGTGAAAACATCAATGGAATATCAATCGATTGAACATGAATTAAAATGAAATACAAACTATTTTACTCTCGTTGTAATATGTTGCGATACTATAAAAATGGTCAACCAGTTCGTCGTATAGTTTGCTCAAATAAAAATCCGGGGAGGCTTTTTAATCGAAATGAAGAGAAAATAAGAATGTCATTCGAAATTCGGCACAAAATATTTAGTTTCGTTCAACAATTATCTTCGTATTTGAAAACATTAGGGAAACTTTTTATTTTGTAAGATCAACGTTATCGCTATTCGAGATTTCCTGTAGATTCCTAATATTATACTATAGTGAGATGCCTGAAAACTTTTTCCATAAAATCAACTTTTAAGTAAATTATAAAGTTAGGAAAAACATAATTTATTTGGATATTGAGTTAAAAGAGTTCTTAATCAGATCCTCATCAATTAATCTGGTTATCAGTTTTAGATTATTTTTCCTTAAAGTTAGTGATACATTTTTTCTTGTTTATACTTCATATACATATATCATAATAAATTGCAAGCGAATGTGTATATCTTCGGGCCAGAAAAGGTGCGTACATATGTTAATGTCAGCTAATGATATGCTCGTGTACTCGTATGTAGCGAAAACTGCCGGTTTGCATGCATAAAACAACCGTTGTGCGCAGTAAATGGTTGGCGGCTATCATTTATGGCCTATCAATGGGGAATTATCTAGTCAATATACGTTGTATGTGTGCATAGGCGATGCGCGCATGTAGAATGGTGAAATAACATGGCCACAAAGCAAACCATAAACAGGCCCGACTGCGTGTTGACAAGAACTTGCAAGGCAGCAAGGAGACGTGCAACAACAAGGCGGCTGCAAGTGGCTTATGCATGCCAACACTTAAGCTACCACCTAATACTGTGTTAATTGTATGTAAATGCATACATACATACTTACACGTATATGACGAACAAGCTAGAGGCGCCACAACGCATCCAGAACAACATGTCGATGATGTTTCACAGTTATTGTTATTGCGTTGTTGTAATCGCTTATTGTGCAATAATCGTTGTGTTAATAATCACCGCTTTATTGTTTATTGTGTATTTTGCATATGGAATTCGCTGATATGATTGGGTTCTGCGTTTGCAAATGCTGTTAGTCGCTCTTCCGCATACAGAATGCAGATATTGTCTAAAATCCACTAAGTAAGCATGGAGATAATAAGCTCAATATTCAGCTAATCATTCAATCAATTAGCAAATGTGATTAGAAACGTTTGAAAGACAGACACCGTAATGATGATAGCCGAAGAGTGTTGCTCTGATAAGTGAATTTAAAGGAAATTATGCCGCTCTATACAGCAATCTCAAACGAAGATCGATGATGACACTGGTTATGTAGGCCGGTGTTTCTAAATACTCAAATAATTCTACATTTTTATACTCTCGCAACAAAATTGCTAAAGAGAGTATAATAGTTTGGTCCACATAACGGTTGTTTGTAAGTCCTAAAACTAAACGAGTTAGATATAGGGTTATATATGTATAATCAGAGTGAAGAGTAAAGTTCAAAACCGGATGTATGTCTGTCCGTCCGTGCAAGCTGTAACTTGAGTAAAAATTGAGATATTATAATGAAACTTGGAACACGTGTTCCTTGGCATCATAAGAAGAAGAAGTTCGAGTTTGGGCGGAATTGGACCACTGCCACGCCCACAAAATGGCAATAACCGAAAGCTATAACTAAGCCATAAATTAAGCTATGAAAGTAAAATTTGGTACAAAGGATTGTTCTAGGAAGGGGCATATTTGGGTGTAATTTTTTTGGGAAAGTGGGCGTGGTCCCGCCCCCTGCTAAGTTTTTTGTATATATCTCGTAAACTACTAAAGCTGTATCAATGAAACTCTCAGGAGTCGTTTTTTCAGGCATTTCTTTATATAGTCCAAAAATGGAGGAAATCGGATTATAACCACGCCCACTCTACATATAAAGGTTACGTTGAAAACTACTAAAAATGCTTAAATTCAGTAGGGAAAACCACCAGAAACCTTAAATTTCATTATAAAGATGGTACAGAAGAGCTGTACTCGCCCACTTATGGGTCAAAAAACATATCTCCGAAACTACTCGACCAATTTCAATGAAATTCGGTTTGTAATATTTTCCTTGCATCCCAATGATATGTTGTGAGGCCAAATCGATTCACAACCACGCCTACTTCCTATATACCAGAACTTTGAAGTCGATGTGCATAGTATACTTTACAACATATAAAGTGAGCACTAGTGAAGACAACGGAACAAAACTTTGCATAAATACATTTATAGTGTGGCAGCCCCTTTCTAAAAGTCGCCGAAATCGGACCATAGGTTTTCAACGCACCATATATCGAACATGAGGACCTCGGTGCTTCTAACCTAATATTAGGGTTTCCAATTTTGGGCTTTATACCATATATATGTATGAATATGTGGGCAAATTGTGTGTTATATAATGAAATTAAATAAATAAATTGCGAGAGTATAAAATGTTCGGTTATACCCGAACTTAGCATTCCTTACTTGTTTTAATTATTTCCTTCATATTGATTAAGGTAAAATGCTCAATATCGTGGTGATTATCAATATTTTTGTCTATAAATTTAAAAATATTAAAGAATAAAAAAAACTTTCTTATTTAAAAGAGACTAGAAATTCAGATTTAACACAAACAGTCGCACCACAGAACAAAATATCACACATATATAAAGTTTGGCATCACCAAATCTCCCTTTAGCAAATATAATAGCCTAAGATGTATCACAGCCACTCGAAGTGGTCCCACAACTTCTAAACTTTACCTTCTCTCTAGTTTTGTAATTCCTGACTTTAATATACTTTTTAGTAGAAAACTTCATATACATACTTCCCGGAACGGTTGCTGCTTCAATGGTATCAGCTACCCTAGCTGGGCTCAAAGCTACCGGGGGGGTTGGCAGGTCGCGGTTAGCCGAATGGCCTATAGTAGCAGGTTAGTTGCGAGATAAGATAAAACGAATAACAATCTTCACTTTCTTTAGAGTTAGAAATAGAATTTAAAGTTCGTTTTCGCGCAAACCACTTCTTACATATTAAATTTTCAAATCTCATCTTGTACCACCAGGTGATTATGGCAAACACTTCCAGTATGCATTCTGATAAATAAAATGCTAATAAGCTGTTTAATGCCGCGCATTTGTTTATTTATCAGCTATCGGCAGCCGCCAGCTGCCTCAAAGAAATCTTGGCCGAACCAACAAAAGCGGCATGTGTGCAGGCGTAAACACATATCCGCAGATACTCACATGTGGCAAATGTGGAAGATGTCTTGAGCATGTGCAATATAATAGCGCTTATAAATAGCTCGTCAAACTTGCCATGCAACGTTATATTCCTTAAGGAACTCTTTCATTGCTGCAGCACACTGCATCCTTGCATGCCTCCACCATCACACTCAACGTGGTTGTTGTTGTTATTTTTATCCGTCAATCCGATTTTGCAGTATAAAGAAGTGCTAGCTTTCATAGGTGTATTTATGCAAGCCCGTTTTGCTTTGATTTTCCAACCAACCATACATCCATCCATCTCATTGGGTGTTGTTGTTGGGCGCCAGCGCTGTCGGCTTATACACAATATACACATAAGAGCTCGCAACCAAAGTGCACTCAATTGCATATGCTAATATACATATGCATGTATGAACAAATGTGTGTGTGTGACTCAATGCAGGCAAACTGCCAAGGATTATTTTTAAATCATACATGTCTGCTTGTGCATTTTTCATGCGCTGAAGTGGAGATTAGTCCTTGACATTAATGAATGGTTTGGCTTCCACAGAGTCATGTCAGCTATAGACACTCTATACAAACACACATATGTACATTTAGTGCATATTTATTGTGTTAAGTCAAAGACATGTGGCTTTCCTTGAGGCAGCGTGTGAACAAGCTGCTCAGCTTCTTAGCTGGAAAGTATATATAATATATGTATGTACATATGTATGTGTATCTGGCAGGCGCGTGGCGGTATTTAAGTCAATGAAACTTGTGTTTAAAGTGTAAAGGATACTTAAGGAGCGCAACCGCGCAAAGTCAAAGTGGGCGCTTTGTATATGCATATGAGTTAAAGAGATGACACAAGGAAGAGTTAAATGCCTAAAAGTGCAGCAAGTGGATTGAAAATTAGACAAATTGTCTTCAAATCGACTTTCTGTATTAGTGAAAGGTTAAAGTCAATAAACGAAATGGATGTAGAAGCTTTTTAATTGCAAGTTTATTGTTGCTAAGATTGCACTGGCTTTAAAGAAAGTTTTCGAAAGTTTGTTGAAAATAATAATTCTCGGATATGGAACACGCTGAAATAGTTTACTTAACACAACAATAACACCCGAATACCAAAAATTAACTCGTTACTAAAGCTGAAATATTCTGAAACTCTAACACCAAACTGTAGTTACAAGGCGGCGAGCTTTCATACTCTGCATACGAATAATTGCCAGTTGCCCCTGAGTGGTTTTTGCAACACTCATTACTTTTAGTTTGCGCACATAAGATTTGTTACGGAAGTTTTCAATTACTTTCTGTAGTATTGGTTTTAAATTTAGTATGAGAAGTATTCACAAAAAAAACTTTTATCTTTATCATCTTCGTTATCTGCTGGCAAATAACGCAAAGATGCCACACCACAAACTCTAACTACGAAAAGGATCAGTAGCACTGCAGCTCGACCGCAAGCACAACTTAAAGTTTGTTCGAGTTAAAAGCAGCATTGCGTTCAATATAAGTATATAGCCATAGTATACATACGAACATACAATTTATTTTAACATACATATACATACATATATTATCAAACTTCCTTCAATACAAGGACTACAAGCTCAACTCGACCACCGCTTTTCCAAGTAGACTTAATGGAAATAAAATTCTGCCGAATCTGCATACGCTTTAAAGCGCTTAATTCTTTACATATTCATTGAGCAAATTGTTGCAACAACTTTGTATATATACATATAAAACTGCATGCCACAGCTTGAATTACCTACTGATACTCCTGCGTTTATCGAACTTGAAACTTTGTTGTATGAAATTGCAGTTAGGGCAATTACAATGGCACACAAACTAACAATAACAACCACAAGTGTAACAAGAATAACACGATTTCTCAATTTTCGGCTAACAAACTTTAATGGTTGCCCGCCACACAACGTGCCGCCGCCGCTATCACTTTAATGCTGCAAGTGGCAGCTGAATTGCAGTTGCAACATTGCAAATGCTGCCGCCATGTGAGCGCATGTGGAACCACAATGCAGTGAATTTGCCGAAATGTTGAAATGTGAATCATATGCAAAAAGAAAACCATACAATCTCACAAATCAAAAATCATTTCCACTTTACCACCACGCCGTCATGTGGCAAGTGACGATTGCAGACAATGACAGAAAAAGCAACGGCTTGACAGACGTTACGGAAATCGCAGTAGATGCACTCACAGCTGCAGGATCCAGTTGTAGTAACCAAAATTTAACAACAACAACTAAAAGTATGTGGCAATAAGTGCAACAGAAGCGAGATAACTAAATTTTATTGCGATCTCGAGTAAAACATTGTTGAATGATTCCATTCATAGCGCACAAGTATTTGTACGTATTACTGCACACTGCCAGCTACCACAACGTTTTTGGAGTAATAAAAAAAACAATAAAATGAATAAAAATAAATCATATCAAAAGTACATTTGTCCAGAATCGCTCAATTTTTATGGATTTGGTTTGACTTCAGTCGTATAGCATATTTATTGCCACCAAACTGCGTCATTGCACTTTCATGCCACACTTTCGGCATAGCAGCAGCCAGCCGCCATAACAATGCGCGTACGTAGTAGCACGTTGCATGCAACGTTTGTTCAACACTGCACTCTCTGTTTCGCATATTTCGCGCTTTAAAAGTCAATTCTGCGGCACTTGTGCGGGCCAACACGTCGCACTGGTAGCTCGTTAACTCCTGACTAGCGTCGTGCGCACACAGCTCTTTTACACAGTTCTAGCTATGAAAAATTTGCAATAACAACAACATCGCTGTGCAACAAATGTAGCAGACGTGGCTGCCGCTTGTGCGGTGTAAAAAGTATCTCAATGTCTATAATTAGCTGTAAATGTGCAGTTTTCACACCCGGTCGCGTCCACACAAACTCATCTGGTCGACTCATCTTGCTGCTAGCAGACTTTTTAAGCAGACAATGCAGTAAAATCAATTGGTAAGAAAATACATTAAATTTCCCTAAAATTACCCCGTTCTCTACTCATATATACTCGAAATGATGTGTGAAGCTGAGCCGGTAAAATGCGCAACTATGGAGATCTTTTTAATCTCAGAAATCTACTTCCAAAGTTTCCTATGTTCCAAGCGTCCTAGGCGCAGGATGAAATTTCTCCTAGTCTTTTATTCCAAATCTTGGTAACATAAAATAGGTTTTTTTCTAGTATATCTTGAATCATAGCCAATCTCTGGTGAATTGACTGAGAACCCACAATAATAAGAAGAACGATTTAAATAATTGGTCTCGCTGACTTTAAACAGCTATGATCAATGGGACCACATTAATAACTTCCCACTTTCTCAGACCTCACTACAGATAACTTTGCTGGAATAACTGAAGACCATAACAAAGAGCTCTCTATGAAGTTCTTTTTCTCGAGATTCGACCAACACGTGTAATTGAAATTATATAGGAAGTTAAAGCAAAACTTTTGTTAGAGAAAAAACTAGATGAATTCATATTCGTTTTTTGATCATTCGTACTTTGTTCTTTGACTACTGTGCCACACTACTTCCAGCACTTTTACTACCCAACTAGCTTTATCTTGAGAATTATTGCTGCGAAAGACAAAATTACAACAATCAAATACTAAGGAAACAAAAACAAATGCAACAACAACAAATACAGTATGTGTAATAAACTGCCTGGAGGCTAGTTAAATTGCATAAATGCAAGCACGCGACCGCGACCGCGACAGCAACTGCAAAGCGCATACACTTGGGTGTCTTCTATAATTGTTTGTAAAATTTATGGGCGCATAAAAATGTAGGTACATACATGTTTGTGTCAGTGTGTGCATATTAGAAATTTAATAGCCTCACACTGATATTTGCTCTATCTACTTCCATGACTTGCAACCTACTGCTTTAATAAAGCAAATGCAAAGTGCAATGAACTCCACAATTGATAGAGATAACAAACGAATTGCAGATGATTAACAATTCAAATAGAAATTTGTCACTATCTCCTCTGAAAGTGAAAAGAAAAAAAGAATTATAGACATTATTTCAAATTGAGTTTTAACAGAATTACTAATACTCTATTAAACGAATGTCAACTGCATTTATTCATTTGAGCAATTTAGAGGGGAATTTGTTGTCACCGACAGCTTAAGATTAATCAAACAAATACAATTTGAACATATTTATGAATCCATAACTGTATATATGTGCATTTTGTTGTTTTTCTAGAAATGAAGCGTTCGTTTTTAATCGCCCCTGTATATTTGATGGATCTGAGAATGAAAATTGTCATATCGGAAATGTACTGAGAGGTTTTACATTGCTTGCCTTGAGTCGGCCGCCATTAGAAAAAATAATTCTACAAAATTTTACCAATTCATCGAGAACGATTTCATGTCTGATAAAAGATCATCGGACCACTGCAGAGAGTATTTCATAATAATCATGAGAGTATAATAAGTAAAGGGGTTTTCAATGAGAAATTCAAATTTTTGCACTAGAGGTAGCGTTCATAAAGTTGAGGCCAATGACTCCGAATTTCGTTGGAATTTTGTGGGATGGTATATCCTTCCATGATGAAATGGCAAACCTTACTGAAGAAGAGAAATGTCAAAAAGTAAGAAAAATTATGGCGTAGTTTGCTGTTCCTATCGGTCTACTTTTGTAACGTCCCTTTTGAAAAACCCCTTTATAATCCTACCTATGGTAAAAACGCATTTCATAAATCACAAATATCTTACTTAATGAGCTCTTTTAAATATTATTTCTTCATATTCATCTTCATATTAAATCTTCAATAAAGCTTATAACATACAGATTACGGCGACACCTTACTTTAAGAAAGTGCTTCGTTTGCTCAGAGCTGAGAACTCTGAGAGAGATCATATAAAGAACGTGGCGAAAAAATGCATTTTTGAATGGCAATACCAAATATAAAATTAGAAACTCTTTAATTTTTTGCTCCCTGGATCGACATATGTATGTAGCACTGAGAACTGATATACAACCACTCCTATGTATATATGATATACACCAAACATATGGAGATTGAACCACTAAATCTACATATGTGACCTTACTAGGCTATTCCGCTTGACTGCACCAAGTAGCACGTTTCTAACAGCCGAAAATACATGTGTACAAGTATTTCATATACATAAGTAGTATGTACAGCATAATTATACGGGTCCTTTCACTATATTTCATGCGATATGTGTACACTTTACTCAAATTTCACGCTCTATTCGTTCATACCAGAAATAAAGGGCACACACACACCCAAATACTCTAGCGAGTCGACTTTGTCTTTTGTGACTCTATTATCAAATTGAATAATGTCTATTTTTTGATTTCAAGAAGTACACATCCCTTGTACATATGTATGTGTTTTTGTTAGTGGCTTCAACAGCAGGGGACCTTTGACAGCGTTGAGATTTCAAACAATAATTTTCCGCAAACCAATTTTGTGCGTTTGTAGGTCGGTAAGTGCACTGAGATATTTTATTTTATTTACATAGAACTTGGATCTGCTCTAGATATAAGTTGAACTTCCTTTGTGACAAGATTGTGTCGTCTATGCCACAAGTTAGCATGTGTATGTTATTGATGTGTTTGTGTATATGCGTGTCTCTGAAGTGAGATTCAATGAGGTGGAGTATTTCTGTTTGCCGGTTATTTGATTCTTTTGTGTGCGACATGTGTGCATGAAAATAGAGCAGAGAGAGTAAGAAGGAAAAGGAAATAAATAAATTATGCAGCAGATAAAAAGTAAAGGATAGTAAAATATGATGCATATAAGATAAGGGATAACGCATAAAGCACATATTTTATGTGCTACTATGGCACAGTTGAAGACATGGCATACAAAAATAAATACAGGAGCATAAAAATAACTAAATAAAAATAAAAGTTAAAGTAAAAACAAAAACAAAAACGAATAAAAGAAAAACAAAGCAAAATAAGCGTAAACAAAGTATTTTCTACAGAGTCAATGTGTCCTTTGCAAAACTGAGACTATGTAAAAGCTTTTGTAGAAAACAAAAACAACAACAAATCTAACAAAACGGCCAATTTACTGCGGACAAAGCCACAATTTCAGCAATGCGCCCCCTTTCCTTCTTTTGTCCTTGTCAAATACAATTTTCCACAACAAAATCCTTTCGACAGCATACATAAACATACTACCTTAGGTGTATGTATCTCCCTTGCAGCATAATTTTCTAGCCACTTACTGGTACTTTGCTTTACTTTAGCCGGCGGTTACTGTTATTTATGCCGCCACAAGATGTTACACGTTTGGTGTGTTGATCATTGTCCTTTGTTGTTGGTTTTTACGAGTTTTTACAGCGTTAACTTAAAATTTGCATTTAAATGTATTTGAACTTTGTAAAAGTTCTGAGTTGTGTAGACTGGAAAAAATCTTTAGCAATTCGTTTTTTATTTTTTATTTTTTTTTTTGAAAATTTAATACACAGAAATTACTACAACATGCTTGCAATATACTCACGCACTTAAATATTCTTGCCAAGTTCATTATGCTTTAGAGAAAGCGTGAATCAGATATTTGAAAATTTCAATTTTTTCTCTTTAAAAACTGCCAACCCATTATTTCCATAAAATGCTATAATTTTGAAGAAATCATTGCGGTGGAAAGTTGTGCTGAACTCGTTATTTTATGTTTAACTTAATTAAATTATCTGTATTTAAGAAAAGTCACACAGTACTCATCGCTGGAAAAAGATCAGACGTCACTTCTGTCAGTATAGCTGTAAGAGTTGTCAGCCAATCCACCCGTATTAATAATCCGCTTTACCAGAAATATGGCCCCTCTAACCATAAGCTCTCTAACTTCACCAGTATCCTCCAAACGAAAGAGACATTAGTCATTTAGAGAATATACTGTTAGAATGGGGCTACCAAAAAACAATTATGGGTCAATAAGGGTCAATAAAAAAACGGTTTGGGATAACAAAGAAATTATTTATTCCTGTGAAAGTACATTCGATGCCATTATATATGGAACTCGATTTCTTTTGCATGGCCACTACGGGCACGCTTGCAGAAATCTAGACGCTGAACCGAATTTTCGACGGATTTCAAGCATAAATCGGCCGATACTGCTGCAATTTCACGTTCTATATGCGTACGAAGTTCATCAATCGACGCTGGCTTGTTGGCATAGACAATAGCCTTGACGTAGCCCGACAGGAAATAGTCTAACGGCGTCAAATCCCACGACTGAGGAGGTCAGTTGACTGGGCCATTTCGTGAGAGAACTCATTCACCAAATATAGTTTCCTTTCCACTTTGGTGGATTGTACTTTCCGGACAGCAAACAGAAACTATTCATGGTCATAAGAATGCTTAAAACAAACCTAGTTTGCATATAGTATACATAGTACAAAGCATAGTGATCCAACAATATAACATAAAATACGAACATGCTAATGTCTGACCACAGAGATTACTTTTCTTTGTTTTCATTGAAACTTACAAGCTGAAATATTTTAGCTGTCATTGTTGTTGTTTTCTGGCTGCTAGTGTTACACGTTGTTATCATTGCCCCTCAGCTTTTTGTCTGGCTACACTCATGTGCATATATTGCATTCCTTTCGATATGTCAGTTAGATAAGCTTTCACAACCTAACCGAATACGCTACATATACGAAATTGTATTCCACTGTTTGCGTTATGTACTTAGCGTACATACACACGAGTACACACATGGTAGTTGCTTGTTGCACGTATCTATCGAGAGATGCGTGCGCCGCATATGCAAGCATTATGTACTCGTATAATGTTGAAGAAGCGCCGTGTGCGAGAATTTGATGAAAAACAAACAACAATAACAATGTACAATAATCTGCTTTTGGCGACAATGAACGCCAACGACCGCTGTGGCAGCGCAGTGCAGCGCCGCATGCGAACAAGGAGCAATGACAGAGCACGTTGGAAGTTTGTGGCAGCCACGAGTTCGGTATGCTATTGTTGCCGGCAACAGTGACATACCGTCGCACAAGCAAACAGACACAAACAAATTTGTGTACTTACAAATGTAAGGTTGTGCAATAATAAACGTGGCACACGTTAAACAGACCTCGCTTCCTGCTGCCTTTCACTCGCTGCTTCGCTTTTCTAGCCGCTTTTCTGCTCGCTCAACCAGCGACATGGCCAGCCAAATGTCTGTGGGAAAGTCAGTGTCGGCGAAATCAAAAATCAACGACTCACAAGTTTACAGTTTCGACGTTTTTGTTTAACTTATATCGCGTCATTTTTGTTTTTGTTTTTGTACAAATCAACCCTTGGCATACTCATGTTACACTATTCTCTGCGCTCTTTGTCGCCGCCAAAGGCACACGTTTCCGCCCCGCCACGCGTTCGCCGACTGAAGTCAACGTAATGCTAATGGCATTCACCAATTTTCGGCCAACCACCCGCCATTTGCGCACCGTACATTTTGAATGTCAGAGTTCTTTTTGCTGCTCAACTATGTACAAAAGTTTATCTAGCGCAGTGCTCTGCAAGCTCTATGTTTGCACCGATATACTCACAAAAACATGGGCATATGTATAGAAATATACATATAACGAACAGGAAATCCTGGTGAGAACCATGATTAATACGAAAGACTCAAGTAATCTCTATACAGGCAAGACCTAAGGGCTTTCTTTGGCGTTGTAATTTTCGTCTTGAACAGATATAAAACTTAGATTGCCTCTACAATGTTACAGTTGAGAACAGGAATCGTCTATGTGTTATAAATTTTAAATTATCCCTGGGTTTTATTCTCTGAATCAGCATTTTTTTCAAGGTCGTTAAAAAATTAAATATTTTTGTAAGTTTTTTTTTACTTTATAGCTTTTTAAAAAGCTTTTTAATAAAAAAAAATCATACATAAAGGAACATCGTAGAAAAGTTTTGATTACACCATCAGGAATTTTAGGTGAACTATATGCGAGATATTGTAAGATTTTTAAATTTTGATTTTTATATATTTAGATCCAAAATAAAAGTTATTTTTGATTTTTATTTTTTTAGATCAAAAATAAAAGTTATTTTTGATTTTTATTTTTTTAGATCAAAAAATATGAATTATTTTTGATTTTTATATTTTTAAATCCATAATAAAAATCAATTCAAAATTTGTAACATATAAAAATTGGAATGATGCAGCATATTGTAATACATACGGCATAAATAAATAAATAAAAATTTTTAATTGATTTTTATTATTGATTTAAAAACATAAAAATCAAAAATAATTTTTATTTTTTGATTTAAAAAAATAAAAATCAAAAATAACTTTTATTTTTGATCTAAATATTTAAAAATCAAAAATAATTTTTATTTTTGATCCAAAAAAATAAAAATCAAAAATAATTTTCATTTTTGATCTAAATATATAAAAATCAAAAATAACTCTTATTTTTTGATTTTTTCGATAAAAGTCATAAGAGTTACGGTCCCTGATTTGATCTGTTGGTTTACTATACATATGTATGTTCTCAAGAAGAGTATTTGACACATATAGAATCTAGATGCGAAAGAAGAGGCGTAGTTAAAGTAGTATATGTGTTTTTAACCGATCAGAATCTAATGTTAAGATTATTGTACATTATTTTTTTTATTAATTTGTTTTTTTTTTTATACTTCATTATTCTTTAAAATTTATTTAAAATACCTTTTATATATATTATGTATGTATATTCGTTATGCTTTGCAAATACCCTTGCGCACATTGTCCTAAATTCACAACACCAGCAGCTCAGCTGAGTGTTCCACACTTCCTTTGCTCAAGTTTCAAACAAGAGCACACACAACCAAAATCTAAATATCCACTTACCACAATTTCACCGTAGACCTTCTAAACCAAAGTCAAACATTTTGCTTCTCTGTATATTTGTATATGTGAATATTTACATACATACGCCCCTTATCTTGTTATGTACTCATATGAGTATATTAAAGGCAGCATTTTGCCGGCGGACGCACGTGGCACAAACAAGCGGTAAGGCAAGACGTGTAAAATGCGTTAGACGAGTAAGCACACAAATACTTATATAAAATGCAAGTGTATGGCAATATTTAATGCGCTAGTAATAGAAGTACATAACATATCCTGTCATAATTTATCTATCATTTCACACGGGCTCATCATACATATATATTAATAAATACATGAATACATACAAATGTAGTTGTGCGAAATGTGTAAGGCTATTGTTTACTGAAATGAAATTTCCTTTGGTTGATTTCTATAAAGAACCAAACAAGAGTCCTATTGAATTTTCATATATGCTACATAAAAATTTTGATTTTCTATATACTCCAAGCAATCGGCAGTATTATTGATATTGTAAGTTTCATAAGTCTCCTCAATATCGCATATAAGGTTTTGTCGAGCGTATTGTGTGAAAGACTAAAGCCCACCGTCAACGAACTGATTGGACCTTATCAGTGTGGCTTTAGACCTGGAAAATCCACAATGGACCAGATATTCACCATGCGCCAAATCTTGGAAAAGACCCGAGAGAGAAGAATCGATACTCACCATCTTTTTATCGATTTTAAAGCTGCCTTCGATAGCACGAAAAGGAGCTGCCTTTATGCCGCGATGTCTGAATTTGGTATCCCCGCAAAACTAATACGGCTGTGTAAGCTGACGTTGAGCAACACCAAAAGCTCCGTCAGGATCGAGAAGGACCTCTCCGAGCCGTTCGATACCAAACGAGGCTTCAGACAGGGTGACTCACTATCGTGCGACTTCTTCAATCTATTGCTGGAAAAAATAATACGAGCTGCAGAACTAAATAGAGAGGGTACAATCTTCTACAAGAGTGTACAGCTCCTGGCGTATGCCGATGATATTGATATCATCGGAAGCAACAACCGCGCCGTTTGTTCTGCGTTTTCCAGACTAGATAAAGAAGCGAAGCGTATGGGTCTGGTGGTGAATGAGGACAAGACGAAATATCTCCTGTCATCAAACAAACAGTCGGCGCACTCGCGTCTTGGCTCCCACGTCACTGTTGACAGTCATAACTTTGAAGTTGTAGATAATTTCGTTTATCTGGGAACCAGCATTAACAACACCAACAATGTCAGCCTTGAAATCCAACGCAGAATCACTCTTGCCAACAGGTGCTACTTTGGACTGAGTAGGCAATTGAAAAGTAAAGTCCTCTCTCGACGAACCAAAATCAAACTCTATAAGTCGCTCATTATTCCCGTCCTGATGTATGGCGCTGAAGCGTGGACGATGACAACATCCGATGAGACGACTCTTGGGGTTTTCGAGAGAAAGGTTTTGCGCAAGATTTTTGGTCCTCTAAACATTGGCAACGGCGAATACCGCAGGCGATGGAACGATGAGCTGTACGATTTATACGACGACATTGACATAGTTCAGCGAATAAAAAGACAGCGGCTACGCTGGCTAGGTCATGTTGTACGGATGGAAGAAAACACTCCAGCTCTGAAAGTATTCGATGCAGTACCCGCTGGAGGAAGCCGCGGAAGAGGACGACCTCCACTCCGGTGGAAAGACCAAGTGCAAAGTGACCTGGCTTCACTTGGTGTTTCCAATTGGCGCCAAAAAGCAAAAAGGAGGAATGAGTGGCGCGCTCTGGTGGATTCGGCTATAATCGCTTAAAGCGGTTCCTACGCCAAATATATATATATATATAAGTTTCAGTAGAAAGAAGCTATAAAAATTAAACTGATTAATCACGCACATGCTAATTTTTAGTCTTTAATGCCGCAGTGGCTGATGCAGATGCAGCTATTATAGTCATTCATTGTTGGTTGGGATTAAAAAATCGCTTGAAACTCTAAAAGGCAATCACGCTGTAAAAATTTCAATATTTCGATTTCCATCCAAATAAATATAATTTATGTACAAAGTAAGAATATAATATTTGAAATATCGCAAAAGCCAGCAAATACAATACCAATAGCAACAAAATAATTTGGTTTATACATTTTTGCCTTGGAACAAAGCAGAATACGCAATAATACCATGAATATTCAATAAACAATTTGAGTATGGCAAGCAGCTTATTAGCTCAACAGCCGCTGAATGGCTGCAATTGGAAAGCTGTGGTTTGAATTTTATAACACAGCTGTATTCATACATATTCTTGCTATTTTATTTGATTTGTATATGCGCAACATCGGTGGGGCATGAGTTGGTTATTGTGCAGTATAATACTCAAATGAACGCCACAATAACAAAAACAACTCACACGCCAACACATAAGCAAAATTAGAAAACAGACAATGAGCATACAGGATTATTGCTTTGATTGTATTGATAATTATGACGGGTAAATTGTTCATTCATTGTTGCATTTGTTTGCAGTTTATTTGGCTGATTAGTTGGCGCTGACTAACTGACCAATTAAAGTCGATGCCATGCTCAAATATTTACTCCAAATACATATTTAAATGAGTGACAATATGTTCAAATAGAGCTGAGCAAAAATCATATTTAGTTTGTGGTTAAATGTTAGTCACATTTCCATTTTAGTATTTAATGCAAAAAATCATTTTAAAAACATATATGAATCAGTCACCTTTGATTGGGCTTAACAGTTTCGATTTATAATTAATGTACGCATAATAGATGCACTCATTTTCTCAAATAAGGCCGTATCATTTCGCTTCTTTCATTTCAAACACAATGGAAATTATAAATCACGCTCGTAAATATAATGGTATACAGCAGACACAAGAATTAAGCGCATGACAATGATGTATTTGTACACCAATACTTCGCCAATTATGCAAAACAGCAGTCGTATGTGTAGGGAAGAGCATGAATTGCGGTTGCAGCAAATTCAATACGTACGTGCTATCTATGCGACATTCTCACATATACATAGATATGTATATGTACATTGTGCTGCTGTGCATTACATGTGTGAACGCCTAAAAGTATGCTTAGCTTAACTACATATATGCTGAAATAGAAACTGTGGCTCTGCATATCTTAAACATTTATGTACGAGTATGTTTATTTATACGCATATATATAAGGTATATTTTATTTTTGTACATATGTACATATATACAGCGTGCATTCCTTGACCACCACAAAACGAAATGTCTGAGTTTAAACATATGTACTTTTAACAGCAAATACATTTGTATGTGTATGTATATGTATTTATGCATCATGCAACATAGCATAGACATTAATTCAAATTTGCCAACAGCATCGGCACGCAGACACAACAAAGGAATGCAACACAGTGATAAAATGAACTCGGCAGCAATAAATTGCACAGTGTTCAAAAATTAAAAAAATTGGAGTGTCAAAAGCTTTAAAAATGGAATATAGATATAGTTAAAACTTAACTGATAAATCAAATTACATATAATACATGTATATGTTTGAAATATATTATACATTTTTGAACGCAAAAATATTGACTTACCCATTTCAGCATAATTCGTAAATAATTGAAATTTAAAAAAATATAATATTCAGTGTTAAATCTATACAAATATTTTCGAAATGCACTGTTATATGTATATTTATAATAAAAATAAGTTTTTTTTTACACACAGCTAAAACCAATTGAGTATAAAAATATTTTCTTCTAAACTAAATTTCAAGTGACAACACTCAATATTATTAAAAACAAATTTTAAATATATAAATGTGAGTTTTATAGAAAAAACTCGAAACCGTTCACTTTTTCCTGCGCTGCATTTCACGTTTTTTAAACATGCAATGTCTGCGTGCAACATTTGTTTTTGATTTTGTTTTCGGATGTTAAAACGGCGTAGAACAAAAACACAATCAGCAAATTAAACTTTTATACACGCCAACATACAGAATATCGCCAGACGCGCTATGTTATTGTTCCCATACAAGCAATTTACGCTTATCCGCTCAGTTTTGCCACTCCGAGCTATTTTATTGTGGGTATAAAAAAAAACGTAAATATAAAATACAGAATCTGAACCCTATTTTTGTCAAAAAGGAGTCTGAGTACTATGCAGAAGCTTTTCACAACCACTAGTCGAAGATGTTCCCGTATACTGTTTGATAGAGCAAAAATCTTGAACCGTTCTTCCGACGGCTCAAAACGGTGCTATGCATATTATTCGCTACATATGGCAACACCATAAATCCTTTTTAGATGGGTGGCTAACTGGCTTTGGTTGTTTCATTGGGATCTAGTTGTTGTTGTCATTGGTTCGATGGTAATGTAACGTAAATTTAAACGACAGTTTGCAGGTTTGAACTGTTTGTTGTTTGATCATACATACATATATGTATGCATAACTGTTATGCGAAAGCCCCAAGACAGTTTGTTGGGGTTGCTGTGTCGGCTTCGGCTGCTTTTGCTTTGCTATTTTGTTTTTTTACCGGTAAAATAGTGCGACAATAACAAACCAACGATGGAATGCGATAGCTATAGACGCCAACCACCCTCCGGTGAGTCGCAGGCAAACACAAAGCAAGTCACACACGAACATACACCTGTAAATGTGATTAAGTTAAGCGTGGAAAGCGTGCTGTTTATCGAGTAGCGAAATGTTCGATGCTTTGGGTCGTCTGCAAAGTTTTATTAAGCAAATGTGTCCGAAAAGGAAGTCAGTCAGTGGGGATAACATGAAGCGAAGAAGAAAATTATGCGTAAATGTGTGCGCACATATACACATACAAATCAGTCACACATACACACAAAATTTAGTGAAAAATATTAGTATGCTAAGTTTGACTGTTCGATATACACACATATTTATGTATGTACGTTTGCCGGAAGTAAAAGAAGTTAAAGAGATATGTTTAGAATACACAAATAAGAATGATAAAAACAATAGTTTTATACAAATAAAATATTATATAAATAAAATATGTTTTTTTAAGATTTTTTTCCATTTTTCATTTTATCACGCTCAGAATTATATCGATTTCGAATGCATTAAATATTTAAAGCTCTTCACAGAAATCAATTTCTTTAACAAAAAAAAAAGATATTTACATAGAAATGACGACTATTTGAAAGATAAAGCCTATGAATATATAACTGTTCAATGTTGCACGAAGTTTAAACCTTATAAATAATATTATTGAACAAATTTTTTATCAATTTGTTAACGTCTAACTCTCATTGGAAGCAGAATAAATCCGAAATTGAGTTCATGCTAAATTACATTTTGGCTGATGAACAGTTTCAACTTTATAAAAAACACACATGGGTTAAGAGAAGATCGAGAAAATATATAGTGAATCAACAATTAATATAAAAAATACTAAAAAATATCGTATTGATCTGCGCGGAATACGCATTTTAAATAAATCACATTTTATCAAATAAGAAGATTCTCCAATATTATGATAATATATTTTTTTCTTTGAAATAATAACTTACCAAGCCTTTGAACAACTTGCACAAATTTTAGTTTTCCTATAATTAGTTTTGCTTTCACCAAAAACACTTATTTACCGAAATTTTACATTTTTATTTTTCCATACGAAATTTTTATAAGCTTTCATTAACACTAAGCATTAAGCGCATAAACATATAAATATGTATATTTATATTCACTCTTTACATGGGTTTACTCTTAATAATATTTAATATTTATTTATCATTTCATTTGTTTATCGATATTAATAATTGTTTTACCAAATCATACCACTATTTTGCTTACTCTTTATGAATCAACGTATGTTATATTTCTGTGATTTTTATAGCTCCACAACTGTCGCGATATTCTTTAAAAGTAATTCACTTCTTTGAATTGTCAGCACAACAATCACTTGTACACATACACATATACATACAAACGTACATATGTTCTTATGTATGTATGAATTTTTGCCAGACGCCAATCACTGCATTAATTTTCAAAAGATTTTGCACAACTCACTTGTCTTACTATAAGCCATTTTCTGATTTGCGCTTGTAATTTTTAATAAGTTCACTATATAAATTCCACACACCCACTGCGAATTCGTTTTGTTTACTTTTGAATCTTTCAACTAAAATATATAAGTATTTTTTAAATTTAGATAAATATGTATGGACTCTTGTGAAGACGAATTTATCTTCCGCGCAAGAATCGCACTCGAACAACACATCACACGAAATGACGTGTAAAAATGTTGCATTGCAAAGCGGAAGCGAGAGAACTCCAAATTATTTAACTGTTATACACAACGAACAAATGCAGAGAACAAATTCATGTTCTCTTTAAATGCATCTGAGAGAATGTTAATGTGTATGTAAAATCGGAGAACGTAAAATAGAGAATGTTACTATGAACGTAAAAACAAGTCACATCGTAAATTTACCAAATGGTTGCTGACTAAGCTTAATGGTTCCAAGCTTTGTTAGAAATGGCATAAAACAAAAGAAATCAAAGGAAGCCAACCAAAAATATAAAATAAAATATCTCGAAGATAATCCATTTTCTCACCTTCCGTATCGCCGTTTCGTCTTTTCTTTTATTAATTTATGCTCTGCCAACTCTTCAAATGCAATCAAAAACTTAATTGAACTATATTACATCAATATTTATTAAAAATTCTAAAAGTTTATTTTAATGTTGTTAACAAATATTACACCATGTAATTGAAGACAAACATACATACATTCCAAAATCGATTATTTTATTTTATTGAACATGAATGTCAAAAATCTACTTTAAGGTAGATTAGACTGTCGTGAATGTTTGTGGTCTTGTTATTAAAAATTAATTAATCATTTTAACATTTCATTTCTGGTTTCTTAAAATGTCGTGTAATTCTGTACATGCAAATACTATCAATACATATATACCCTAATTACTATTCATTTATTCTAAGTCCCGAAAAAAAATACAAGTAATAAAATTAGTTGAAATTCTTATAAATTTTAGTTATTATAAACAGAACTTACATATAAAGAATATTTTATTAATTGTGTCCATTTACAACAACTTCCATTTGTACATCCGACGACTTATGTGTTTCAAGTAGTAATGATTTCACCAAATCAGTGGTGAACTTCTCTACCAACATCAAAGCATCCTTTTGGTTCATTTCGATCAATGATGAAGTTAAAAATTGTCCAAAAGCTCTAAACTTACACAGGTTTGGATTGACATTAGAAAGGTTATCTATTTGTTTGTCGGGGCTTGGAGGACGCATTTCATGGTAGTTTGCATTGTTAACTTCCTCGCTTACATTATTGCGTAAATCTGGCCTTATTTGCCTGTCTGTCGGAGCAGCAACAGGCGGCGTTCTGAAAATTGTTATTTATTATTAAAAATTAAATAGACGAAGAAGCTAAGCTAAGCTAACTCACGGCGGGTATGGGTTGGGTTCGTCACATCCATCAGAATCACTGCAATAAGCAAAACGCACAGGTCTTATGCTTTAAATTATTTTAAGTCATACAAATAAAAAAACAGTATTGAAATGCTCACCTTGAATTCGAAAATGGCGCCGATTTTGGTCTTACAACAACTTCTTTTGTAAACGATCGACGAGCTTTTATGTGATCACCTAAATATGTTAAATAATTATACATTGGCCATTGCGATGTAATACTTGGATCGTTATATTGGTCTTGCAACATCTCCACTCGACGTTTTTCCAAGTTATAGCGATTTCGTAGTTGAACCATACGATTTTTTACTATAGCAACTGTCGGAATTGAGAAAGCACTTAATTTTTCAATTATGTAAAATGATTTTTTCATACAATTTATGTATATTAAACAATACCTTTGTATATAATTTACTCTTTCTGAATGTATTATCTTACCATTTTGACCCACACTCTCAGCCATATCCATCCACATTCCTTCCAAGTAATCCCTATTTCTATATTGAGGATGATTGCGATCATAAAATGCAGGTCTTTGTTGAAATTCACGTGCAAGCAGTACATCGATATCATCAAGTGCAGGTCCTTCGCCGCGACGTGGGCGCCCACGTTTCCGTCTTCCAGTCATTAACAAGTTTGTTTGTACAAGTACCCAGGTATTACTTAAAATTGATACCTTATTAAACAATAAATAGTTGTTATGTTTTTATATTTTTTTATTTCACGTTTTTTATTTTTTATTTTCTAAATCGTTCATTGAAAAAAAATTATTTAGATTTTTACATATTTCTCTTGGTCACTTTTCGGAATGGAGTTTTGATAATTGTAAAAATTATCACTAGAAAATGAAATATACAAAATATAGAGGTGCCACTTTTTTACTGAATTACACATCAATATTTATTTAATAATATTTTTTACCAAATTAAAAAATTAGAGAAAACTAATTTTAGCTGAATTATTTTTTCTCCTTAACTATTTAAGATTACTTTTGGCAGAGTTACCGCTACACAAAATACGAAATCAGTAATTAAAATGTCTAATCAACTTACATATATTAAAAAAAATTAACTTTCTACGCTATAAAATTTACGAACCCAAATTTTGCATAAAAAAGTAGCATAATTCACAAAAGAAATGAGCTAAAAATGAATACTTAGTGTAAAAACATACACAAGTTTATACATATTACAAAATTAAACTTTATATGTATATATTTATTTTACTGTCAATTTAAATTACCTTTTCGTTTATTAATTTTATTTTTTAAAAATGTACTATAAATTTATATAATATTTATAGCGCAGTGAAACACAAAATATCCTTTATTGTTTAATTGGTTATTTTTAATAAATTTATATCCAGTTTTTAGACCTACCATGCATATCTGTTTGTTCTATTTAGTCAGCTGATATGTAATGTCTAAAATGTCATTACTTGAAGTATTTAATAAACTTGTTTTTATAAATAGTTTGCTTATATTATAAAATTAACGTCTTAATATATAAATTGGACAAAAAGCGAGTATCTTATATTTAATATATGTTTCACTGAAATAATCCTGAACGAAATGGTTGATGTACAAATTGGCCGACGAAATGCCTGCATTGTTGTACTTGGCGACATAGGGCGCAGTCCACGCATGCAATATCATGCCGTTAGTTTGCTTGAAGAAAATTATAACGTTGACTTTATTGGCTATATTGAAACGAAACCGCTGGACGCCCTAACTAATGCACACCACAAATGCAAAATACATGAATTATCACCGGTGCCTGTAACTAACCTTACACCTAAACTAAAATTAATTTTCAAAACATTTTGGCAGACATTAAGTTTGCTCATAGCGCTAGTTTCTATACGTCGTTCAAATTTTTTACTAGTGCAAAATCCACCAGGTGTTCCAACCTTAATAGTTTGCTATCTTTATTGTGCGTTAACGAGAACTAAATTTGTCATTGACTGGCATAATTACACGTACACTATATTAGCTCTGGGTACTGCCAACGGAGAGAAGAGTTACTTTTGTCGTTTAGCTAAATGGATTGAGCGTTCATTTGGTAGTAAAGCAAATGCTCATTTTTGTGTCACCAAAGCTATGCAACAGGATCTGTTGTTGAATTGGAATATTGGGTAAACATACAGAAATTAATAATCGTACCAAAAATAATATATATTTGTGTCACTCTTTAGGCCAGCAGTCGTCTTGTATGATAGGCCGCCCACACAATTTCATCCCATTGAATTGGCTCAAAAGCACGAACTCTTTATGAAATTATCCAAAGAATATCCCCAATTTCTACCAAAATGCTATGCAGATCTAAAAGAATCTGGAGTTATTGAAACAACAGCTTTAACACAAAAATTAATTAATGGAAATGTTTCGTATAAACCACAACGAGTAGCTATTGTTGTATCAAGTACTAGCTGGACACCAGATGAAGACTTTGGGATATTGCTTAAAGCATTAGAAGGTAAGTCTACATACATATCAATACTGCCAGAATGTCGTAAAAACATATTATTAAATGTTGTTGTTCAGAGTATGAGAGCACAGCCACTACGCGTCCAAATAATTTCCCCACCATTTTATGTATCATCACCGGTAAAGGACCACAGAAACAAGAATATGAATGCCGGATTTCTAAACTAAAGTGGTCCAAAGTTTCAATCATAACACCGTGGTTGGAAGTGGAAGATTACCCTCTTATTTTAGCTTCTGCTGATTTGGGAGTATGTTTGCACTATAGCAGCAGTGGATTAGACTTACCTATGAAAGTGGTAGATATGTTCGGTTGCGGTTTGCCGGTGTGTGCGTATAATTTCAATTGGTGAGTTAAATATTAAAATAAATGTACAGAATTAGATAAGATTTAGATTGGATTATTCACATAACTAACATTGAAAATTAACAATTTTTCTTTCTCTAAGCCTTGGCGAATTGGTAACTCATGGTCAGAATGGATTTATATTCGAGAATCACAAAGATCTCTCCGACCAACTAAAATTTTGGTTTGAAAACTTTCCTAGTAATCCAAGTTTACTAGAATCCAAAGAACGGTTTCGCAAAAATTTGCACGAATTCCAATCATTGCGTTGGCATGATAATTGGAGAAATAATGCCCTGCCTATATTTAATTCTTACACCTAAAAATATTTTTAATTTTAATATGGAATATAGTAAGAATATCCATTAGTCTGCTTAAATGTTTTATTTTTTGATTTATTCAAGTAACTTGTATAATTTTTTTGTTTTATACAAACTTGGTAATTTTAAGATTCCATTTGTGAAATAAAAATATTTTAATACATTTTACAATTGTTTTTTAATACACATTTAAGACATAGTATGTGAGTTCTAAAGATGAAATTATATAAACTCATATAATAAATAAAAAAAAAATTAAAAAGTCAAATAAAAATAGCTTCGTCTTTTTTTTCTAAGTTTCTAAACTTCTTACCAATCAGTCTACTTGTTTCTTTCTTTTATAAAAAAATATTTAGTGAACAGTTAACCGCGTAACCCGCACACTTTAATTTATTTAACTGAACTAAAAATTCCGGACAACTTCACACTCAAACCATTATATTTCATAATAGAAATTGTATGATCGAGTACGAAAAGAAAAATGTTGTCAGATATGTGTAAAATTCAGAATATCTCACATGCGTTCACGGCAAACTGGACAATTCTTTGTATGTCGCTTACACTCAGTGAAGCACTTATCGTGCATGGCATGGCCGCATCGCAGATATGTCATATTATCATTCTGCATATCCAAAAGACATATAACACAAGCATCTCCGGGGGATCTGAAAATTCACAATCAATTTACAAATTTATAACCAGATAAAACAAATGCATTTACGAGTTGAATCTTGGTGTATATGCACTTTGGTCGCTTGTACTTTTTCGGCGTCTAGATCTTCCGCCACTTGCACTGCCTCCTTCTCGATCATAGCTGAGCGCTTGTGGGCGCACAAATATTAAAGCAACTAGGCCTACGCAAACGCCCAACATCATTTGCCACACCGGAATCATGGTACAATTGTTTTTATATAAATATTCTACACAATTTTTATGTAACGGGCACAAAAATACCGCTTTTCACAACAATTGTTTTTGCGCGACAATTAATAGAGTAAAAATCAGGTAGAAATCTCAAACAGTAGATAACAAACGTACGAAAACTGGCACGAAAATGCAGCTGTCACATATTCAAAACACACCGAGCAAAATACATGAAATTTACAAAACCGATGATTCTTTATGTTTATATAAGTTTGTAAAATGGTGCTATCGATTAATTGTGTGACTTTACGATATTATTATTAAATTAGAAAAAATACGCTTAATTTAAATTTGTAATTATATAAATTAAAAATATGGCACCAACACGAATCATATGCTCTTTATTTATATATCTTATATAAATTTAAGGGAATTCACCAATTTCAGTGTTTCCATATAATATTCGCTGACACTCGTCTTAATCGTTCACATTTTTCGAAACAGCTGATTCGCGTTGTCTATTTATGTAAATAAATATATTTTTGTCAAATTTAAAAATACCAAACTTCTACCGACCACAAGATGCGACTGAACGAGAACACCAAAATTGTTGGGAAAAAAGTTATTTTAGTTCCATACTGTGCAGCACATGTGGAAAAATATCACGAATGGATGAAGTCGCCAGAATTACAAGAGTTGACAGCTTCAGAACCCCTCACGCTGCAAGAAGAATATGAGATGCAACGCAGTTGGCGTGAAGATGAGGACAAATGTACATTTCTTGTTTTATGCAGAACTACTTATGAACAAACCAGTGATGAAATTTATTCGCTGGTTGGAGATACAAATCTATTTTTAAGAATAGAGGATGACGTTGAGGATGTAAACGCAGGCTGTCAAGTGGCCGAAGCAGAGATAATGATTGCAGAACCAGAAGCACGCGGTAAAGGTTATGGATGGGAAGCAATGCTTTTGTTGTTGAAATATGCCTTACAAAATTTAAATATTAAAAAATTTGAAGCCAAGATTGGTACAAAAAATGAAAAATCGTTACACATGTTCGGAAAAATGCAATTCAAAGAAGTATCACGTTCGGCTGTATTTGAAGAAGTGACATTGGTACTAATAGTTGATGAAGAGTGGATTAAATGGTTGGACGGGCAAGTGACTTTGCGTTGTGAAAATTATAGAAGTACCGGGTCACATAAATAAACAACTAACTAACTATAACATTTAAGGAAATGTTTTTTTTATCTATCTGCCTGTCTTAACTTTCTTTAATTTCCATTACTATATACAGCAGATGAATTATAACAACAATTTTTGTGTGAAAAATTTAAACAATATTTATAATTTATTTCTTTTTCGATTAATCACAAATGCCTAAAAATTAGATTAACACTCAAAGAATGTCCACTATGAAGCAAACAATGAAGGCAGAATAATGTCAATATTAACTATTGTGATAAAATGATATTCATAAAAAAATATTGTGTACAAATTAAAAACTCAGTAATTTCACAGTTTAAAATTGTCGTTTGCCGAAGTTGAAAAATAAATATTTTAATTTATTTTAAGAGCGATGAATGCTTTTTAGTATCTTTGTTTCTTTAAATTTAGAAATACAACAATGAACAAAATAAAATCGATTTGATTTTAAATCGGTTCAAGCCATGAAGTTCTACTTCACAAATTTCTTTCATGAAAGCATAAAACATACTTTTGATAAAAACTAATTGCATGTATTCTTACAATCTCTGCTTAAATAATGTAAAATATTTTATATCCATTTGTAAGGCTAATAAAAATCAAAAAGCAGGAAACAGGCCTTTTAAGTTTGCAAGCTCCTGTATTTTTTTTTTTTTTTCTTCCTTTTGTGATGAACTGAGCAGAATTCAATTATTTACTCATCATTTTTGTATACGTATTAATGTTACTTTAAATATGTAAGCATCTGTGTGATTGAGGACTTGTTTAAGCCATCGCACGTGGACCATCGATCGGCATTCTATGTAACACTTCGTCCAGCAGCTGTAGAGCTCGATGCAAATGCACTTCTATCCAACAAGGTGTCTCCTTAATTGATTGTCTTGGATAATCAGGTCCCCATCCTTTGACAAAACTTAAACGTAAAATACACAGACGACGTAAATCATCAACGCCGATGCCAGCAGCTGCGGTAATATCTAGAAAGAGTTTTTTTACAAATAACATTCGATCAAATTCCCGATAAAAGCACAAAGTTATATTTTATCTTGTCTTGTCTTTACTCACTTCGCGGCGCTCCGCCCATTTGTGAGCTTGGCAGTCCAGCGACCGCTGCAGCTTGCGCAGCTGCTGCTGCTTGTGCATTTGTCGCCAACGAATGCATTTGTTGATGGCACTGACGCAAATCAAAAACCTACGATCAAAGAAACGTTGGTGTTAAAAAAAATCAATACTTAATTTATTGAACGTATTAACTCACTTTAATACAGGCAACCGGATATATTTTATGTACAGCGTCGCCAGGTGTTCGACCAGCTTCACGATCAAGATAGTAACTTTGTACAAAAACAGAATTGTCGCTGAGGCAGCGCAACCAAACGTCACCTTCGCCGCGTAGATCCAGTTGAACTCCTTTACCAATGTGAAGTCTATAGAAAAAAAATAAATGTATTAGGACCAATACATTTGAATATTATTGCCACGAAACTTACCTAGCGCGCTCCGATTGTTCTGTGCGATGTACATTACTTAATGCTCCCAGACAAAAGCGATTGCCACCAGATGGATCGACATAACCGTCGATAATGACATTTGGTTTCGCCGATGGCACTTTGAACGTTTCCCCCACCTGCGTGTCCAATTCGAAGTAAGCGATGGAGCACCAATATTCGGGCGCTGGTTGCCGGGACAACATACGTGGCTGTTGTTGTTGTTGTTGATTACCACTCATATCACCACTCAATGGCGCATTCCCTGCAAGCAAGAATACATACTGTATAAATGCAGAATAACAATATGAAAAAAATTAAATCTTACAATATCCTGTTGAATGTGTACGTGGATCGGGCGGTTGCATTGATTGTGTGTAGGTGAGTGTGCTAGATCCAGTCCACGTTCCACCTGCACCCACAGTTCCACCTGATACTACTTGTCCACCAGCATTGGTTTGTGAGGCCGACTGTGGTCCATTGGTTCCAACATTACCGCCACCTCCTACATGCTGACCATAATTGGGTGGCGCACCACCACCCGTTACATAACCATTTTGTTGTAAATGGGGCGAATGTGGCTGTTGCACACCTCCTCCTGGTCCCGCGTTATTCAATGCAGCATTGAACTTTGCTTCTGCGACATTGGGCATCTGTGATGTTGTAGGCGGACCATAGTATGCTCCTTGATTTTGACCGGCTGCTCCTGCACCGCCACTAACATTTACACCGACACCGCTATTACCACCACCACCGGAGCCCTGAGCTTGCTGCAGTGCGTCAGTAGGTGAGTTCGCTTGAGTATGATGACCCGCGCCACTTAAAATATTGCCATTTGGACCTTGCGGGTTCTGCAATTGAGGTGGGGGAGGCGGGCCCATAACTGGACCACCGGAGTTCATTGGTCCAGCCAACGGCATACCATGTGGAACAGCTAGGATTATAAAGAAAATACAATTTAAACATTAAAATTGAATGACAGTTTGTATACAAAATTTTCGAGATTTGATTATTTTGCAAAATAATTTCGTTGCGAATATGAAACAACAAACAAAAAATATATAAAAAAATAAATGTATATATACAATAACTATAAACTATTAAACTATAAAAATATATGAAAAAGGAAACAAAAAATTGCAAAAGCTTACAAAGCGGGTGTTGGGAAACTTGTGCCGCGCGCTGTTGCTGTTGTTGTTGCTGCTGTTGCTGTGATTGTGGTGCTTGTTGTTGCGGTGGTTGTGGCTGCGTTTGTGGCACTGGTTGTGGCTGACCCAACCGTGGCGGTGGCGGCACCATCCAAGCACCACGTGGCATACCGCTACCATCGCCTGGTTCAATTTTTGGTATTGTTCGCCCCGCAACGAACATAGAATTCATTGCGTGATTTGAATCAGCAACTAAAAATGTCAATTAACAAAAATAAAAACCAAAATATACCCATAAGCCCGTAAGTAATAATAAATACAAAGGGAATAAGAAAAATTAACTGAAAAAAGGCATAACCGATAGATTCAAACATATTTATAATTATAATACCTGCTCCTTGGGGGTACCCATAGCCAGGACCAACCAATTGTGATGGATGATGTTGTATTGTGCCGATGTCATTGCCGTCAATATCCATTCCTCCAACCAATGGGCCAGCAGAGTATTCATCTTTCACCATACGACTTGGGCCGGACTGTAGACTTAGACCAGATAAATCAATGCCTGGTGATACAACTCGCTCATAATGATATGGATTCACGCACACTGAATCACATTTGAGATCAAAAGCATATGCACAATACTTAACATGCTTTAATTCATTCTTATGAAGATCTGGCCATCGCCAAATGCGAGCATATATAACATGCGGAAAGCCCTTACGGCCTGCAACCTAAAAAATTATAGATATGAAAGAGTTAGTTATATAAAAATAAGACTAGCTAATATTAATATTACAACCAAAAATAAAATAGGTATATTTTAATATTCATATGTTCCCAAAAAAATATGAAATCACCTGTAATCTACCGTCAAGCGTTCGCTGGATAGTCACGCATTTGCTGGGATGTGCGCCATTTGTTGTGATGGCCGTTATGAGCGAATCCAATTCATCACGCTTTTCCTTTAACTTTTTCACCAGCGATTCTATAGCCCGTTTTGCAAAGCCTTCACTTTCACCACCTTGTCGATGACACATTAGTGAATGAACAATGCTAAGGCATGCATCTGCTGATGTAGGAGCATTTGAAGGAGGTGGTGGCATCTGTACCATGTCGCGCACTATTAATGCTAAGATAATTTATGTTAGAGCAAATATATTAAACCAATTGTATATATGCATCTATAAATTAAAATTTTACTTACTGTCTTGTGGCGGCACTGGTCCATACAAGTGACCTCCAGGTCCACCTGCACCACCTCCGCCCGCTAGGCCCACCATACCTGCGTAGTCCTGGGGAACACCCAGACTGCCCCGGGCATCCACTTTGCCGGTGTTCGGGCTATCGCCGTCACAAAAACTAAATCCAGTTGACGACCACAAATTGGCTGCTCTTTTTAGGCGGACTTTTATCCGCCAACAAAACCAGACGGGAAAATATGTATATCAAATTAAAATAAATAATTTAAGACTTAGAAATTATATTGCACTTGTACGCGAAAAAATATTGTATTTTTTTTTTTTTTTGTTAAAGTCTTATAGAAGACGGCGAGTATTTCGCGTTCTCACTATGCTCGATTAAATTTTTAATCGTATACGTAGCAGTATACAGGATACTATTATAGAAGCTGATGTGAGGCAATATTACGCAGGAGAGCTCACTACTAAATTTATTTTAATGATTTCACAACGATTAATTAGTTTGTCATAAATATACTTTATTATAATCATTTTATTTTTTCCAGACCTGTCCTTCGAAAATTATAGCGAAAATGCCCTCACTTCTTTTCTCTCTTCCATTTTATTTCACTTTTTTTTCATACACACACACATTTATATGTTGCAGTTCTATTTTTATGTACAATTGATCGTAGCGCAGCTTGTGGTCAAATGCAAACAACGCCCGCCTTGCGGCTTAATTTTAAATTCGCAAGTTTGTATTTTTAATTTATTTTTGCTGTTTCTTTACTTTCTCACAATTCCAAACAATTTTCTTTGTCCATTGTGGACTGTGTCGCAGTTCGTCACTCGTCGCTCTCCACCATCTGCATTCGCAACCGAATCCACAAAAACCTACACTAATTAGATACAATTCTCATCAAACATTTTTGCATTTTTGCGACGATTACGGATCTTTCCGTACACAAATGAAAAACGTTCATTTGTGCGATATCTTTGAAATTATGATTTAACAAATTTCAAGTAATTTTTTAGCGTATTTACACTTAAATTGACATTTTTATCAGACTGCCGCAAATTTTTTCCGTGCGTTTTCTCACTTTTTCTACGAAGAAAATAAATATGGCGCCAGTGCACTTTTTCGTGAATGTCTAATATTAGGAAGTATATGGAAAGTAGTATTAAAAAATACCTTATGATTTTGACAGCTGTTACCATGCGAATATTGGGAGAAGTAGAATGATAGAATAGTATTTGACGTGATGTGTCAGTTTTTATTCAGTAATTTTTGCTAAAATTTGTGAAAATAGTGACATTTAACACAATATTAAATTTCGTTATAATATGCAAAACGAATACATTTTTTAAAAGTGTACAAAATGAAGCATTCTACTTCACCAACACCATCACTGGCTGGATCCAGTTATGCGCCATCATATACAACATCTCGAGGCCAATCGCCGCTACCACCACCAGCAAACCATAGCAGAAATTGTCTATCAGCAACAAGCAAAAGTTACAAATACCTACGGCGACTACTAAAATTTAACCAAATGGACTTCGAGTTTGCTGTTTGGCAAATGATATATTTGTTTATATCACCGCAAAAAGTTTATAGAAATTTTAACTACAGAAAGCGTTAGTATTATAACTCATTACATACAAGTATGTTGATAAAAATCAACTTTTTTATTATTTTCTTTTAGAGACCAAATCGCAATTCGCCAGAGATGATCCTGCTTTCTTAGTGCTGCTTGTAGTTTGCCTCTGTGGTAAGTTCCTAATGACAGAAAATATTTTGATTGTTTTTTCATACTTTTGCCACTCTTAACAGTGACGTCTGTGGTACTCGCGTGGACAATGGGCCTAAACTTTTTGCAGAGTATTTCATTCATATTATATGTAGTGTTTGTGGATTGCATCTTTGCGGGCATCATTGTAGCTTCATTCCTCTGGGTAATGACGAATCGTTACTTGCGCAGCAGTAATTTGGAACCTGATATTGAATGGGGCTATGCTTTCGATGTTCATTTAAACGCTTTCTTTCCACCATTAATATTGCTACACTTTGTTCAGCTGTTTTTCTATGATTGGGTTATAAGCCAGCCATGGTTTTTCTCGCGATTGCTTGGCAACACATTTTGGCTTTGCGCGTTGAGTTATTATATTTATATAACATTTTTAGGATATAACTGTAAGTATACCTAGAAAATTTCGATACATACTAACTAAAATAATTAAAATCTGTTTCCACTTCAGGTATACCACATTTGAAAAATACGCGCCTGATTCTCATACCTTTACCCATAATATTTCTTTTCTATCTGGTGACTGTGATCATTGGTTGGAATGTGACGATTTCGTTTATTAATTTTTATAAGTACCGTGTTTACTAAAAATTGTAATAATAAGTTATATATGCATTATTAATAGAGTTGTTTATTTATATACTTATAAGAGACTTTAATTGACTACATATCTATGTAGACATTATTAAAATCATATGAAAAATATTATAATGAAAGATGTGTAACTTTGATATTTTTCGGATATAAACGCAAGCAGGTTTTTATTTACAAAACTGTATTCCAACTTTAGTATGTATGTTTTAAATTACATAAAGTACATGTTTAGTAAATATTACGAAAGAAAAACAAATAATTATAACAATTTTCCGCAGACCTACGCCAATTTGGTGGGTTTAACAAAAGAACGTTTGCGTTTGTTACGTTTTCGTTGTAATTCCAGACTATGCAATTGTGAGTGTACTTCCGCAAATATTTCTTTTTGTTCGTCTTCGGGAATAGTAGCGCGATACTGTTTCATCATGTCGTATTTCTCCCATGGTTTTTCATGTGCCAATGCCTGCCGACGTTGTTTATCAGTGATGTATTGTTCCACATTGGCTACTCCCTGTAGGTTCTGTCGTTCCCACCGCTCCAACCATGGTCGTGGACGCAATACTACTTTAACGTCATTTATTGGCACTTCAGCATTATCATCCAAATGCTCAGGTTCCATATTTAAATCAACAGTGCTATATTCAGGCAATGCGTCACGCAAATACAGCAGATGGTCATCCAAACGCTTTTCCAGACGAAGTACTTCAATTTTATGAATAGTGGGATCGTACAATTCGTAGCGCACTTCGACACCCTGATGATCGATTACGTTGCGCAATATGAAACGAGCTCTAAGACCGCAACGATCGCGATGAATACATATACCTAGAAAATTACGGTACATTAAGCTAAGCAGCTAAGACTTTGCAGCGACATTATTTTTTGCACTTACCAACGAAACGACTGATTTTCCCAGTTGCGTGTGGATCGGAGCTTGTTACCGCTAGTATTGAGCCTACATAGAATTCTGGAATGTCAATTTTATTTCGACGATCTAGCATGTCCATGCGTTCCAGCTTCTCGCGCACTGGATTACGCCATTCCACTTTTGGATCCGGTAAAAATTCAGGATAAATAAAACGATAATTCTGTGGAATCACTGATTTGCGTCCTTCAGTAGATGCTGTGGAACTTGATTGGTTTGGTTTTTGATGGAAGGCTGGTAATTCATTTGCCTGAGGTTTTGTTGAAAATGTGACTGCATAACAAGTGAATGACAAAAAAATTATAAATCGTTTTTAATTTTTTGTGTTGATAAATTGTATATACCGATTCTAATAAAACTGTTTCCTTTCCTCCAACTGGGGGCCAATACACGGTTGGTTATATTCATTTTTTACAAATTGCAATGGTTAAATGAGATTTTGGTATATTTTACTCCGGTGTATTGATTATGGTTGTTCACTAACCTAACACCAAATGTCAAAACAAATCAGATGTTAATTGCGCTATTACAAAAAGACATTGTAAAAGATTCAATAATTTTTATATAATTAGAAATGACGGTGAGATAAGCAAGTTTCATGGTGGGCCAGTTTTAAATTTATATTGAAAACTTATGGAATCCATTCCATTTTTCAATAATTATTATATTTTACTTTTGATATTTTGTTAAAACTATTTCTTTAAATAGCTAAAGTTTTTAATAGACTTGGTAACCATTGAAACATGTTCTACGTTATTCACTTTCTTATCCAAAGTTGGCAACGCGTTTTTAATAATGTGTTGGTTATTGCATTCGCAATAGTATTAGTGCATCGAAAATCAACAAATTTCTTTTAATTTTAAAACTCCAAAGAGGATTATTTATAAATAAATGACTATCACAAAAAGAATATATGGTTAATTTATCAAATAAATGCCTTAACAGTTTTAATAGTGCGGAATTATAATTTAGAGAAAAACATTGACTACATGATGCCTATTTACACATATGAGTGTACATGTATGCTACGTCTGTGTGCGTTTGTTAAATCTTGATGAAAGTATATAAAGAGCGTCATTTCACTAACAGATTTGGCTTCGTGTTGTGCTTTGCGAAGTCTTTTCAGCGGCTATTAAGTCCATGCTGGATAAAATAAGAATGGAAAAACCATGCGCTAGGATAATATGTTTTCGTACATATAAACAATGTTCTAGTTTGGGGTAAAGGACTTTGTGAAAACTCTTTGATTTGTCAGCGACGACAAAAGGTGGAATACACAACTACAACACGTGTCAAACGACTTGCGGCACTTACGCGAGTGCAAACGAGATAGATAGACCACTAGAAAGGTAGAAACTGTCAAAGAGGTAGTATTCGCGACAATCGTGGGAATTTCTTAGCACGACTTTCAACGAGCCATTCGAAAAGAGCTATTTTATGTGAACAGACGTTAAAAATATTACGTTCGGTGATGTTGCATTTCTTAGTTAAATTAAAGATTTACCTAAGTTACATTAATTTGTGACGAATTATAGCATCAGTTTAAAGAATATTACACATACCGCAGGAACAGTGAACTATATAAATTTTTGCAATCTAGTATTTTGTGCACTCGTGACGATCCAGTCTTGCCCCACCAACGGCGGTCGTTTGTTTTGCATTATACGCATCATCTTTCTACATATCAAACATTAACGCCGCTACGCTATATTATTGTGCTTATTTACATATTAAATTTTGCATTTCTGTTGCAAAAAGATTTTTTCAAAGATTTGGACTTGTTTTAATTTTGTTAATTCTGTGAGAAGACAACAGCCTCAAACTGGCGGAAAAGAAGGTCGCTTTGACGCTATGCCAGACATCTGTGGTAAGTATGATGAACATCTGTATTCGAGATGTTTTTTGAAAGACCTTAGAAATGGATTCTTATCATATTTGACACGTTACCCTCAAAATATAACCAATATTAGACTATTTATATCAAAACCTGTTACATTTGTTTAAAGACTACAACCACACGTTTGTGTAGCAAACATATTATATATCGGCAATTTGTTGGTGAGATTTATCATTTAGGTGCGAACAAGAATAATGAAAAATTTACATTTATTTAGATACAAATTTCGTATCATTCTTGGGTACGAATATAATAGCAGTCAAAGAGCATTAAATAAATTTGCATTAGTATGGACAAGATAACTCTCTAGAAATAAATCAGCCGTTTGTGCTTTGAAATAGTATGAAATATAAATAATGAATATAACGAAGTACTATTTATGAAATCCTGATGCATTTATATTACTGAGGAGTACCAAATATGATTTGTTTTATAATCCATTCTGACTACAACGAGTAATATAATTGTAAAAATTTTGAAATATTCCTTTAAGAACTTTAAAAATCAATTCGTATTTTTGTGTACATCAGATTTACATTTACCCATACACAAATGTCCATTACAAGAAAAGTGAAGTATGTACGCAACGTAATGACTACCTATCAACATGAACTCACTTTAAAACCACTTTCACTTTTATGTTGTGGTTCATTTAGACATCCATACATACTTCTATGTACGTTAACTTGGCCGTAATAAGGATTTTAAACTTTTTCTTTTGTAATTTACTGTTATAACTTTAAGAAATTGAAATTCTTATTCCAGTAATTAATAATATTTTAATACAACAAACTGTCTATCTTCATAGCTAAAAGTATATTATGCTGTTATCGAAGATGTGATCGCTAATGTGCGAGACGCTTTTCTCGATGAGGGTGTCGACGAACAGGTGCTACAAGAGATGAAACAAAATTGGCGCGCAAAATTGATGGCAAGCAAAGCGGTGGAAATAAATCCCGAACCTCCAGAGCCACAACCACCACCAATCGTCGCCAATAATCCAAAGGTAGGACAGTTGATTTTTTTTACTGAACGAACAATTAAAAATCGTGTATACTTAATATAGTCCATATAGTATATTGTGCAGCTGACTATTTGTTTTAAATTAAAGCGTAAATCAGAAATTCTTTTATTTAGAACGACTTACATTTGTATCAGTGGTTATTATATAGAGTTATATAGAGTTCTATTGTATTTAAGTTTGTATAATTTTTTTAACGAAAAATCATAAAATGCTGGAAAGACATCCTTACTATTAATTCAGAACTCTTGATTTTTGATATTGAAAAAAATATTTAAATGTTTAAATAATATAATAATACCTTTTTCTCTCCAATTTACTCTTCGTGAATCACCAAATGCTACAAATAATAATACAAATCACATTTACACATATAATTTACAACTGGATAATGAATAACAAAACCACATTTACTTCGCCAAAAAATGATCATTTAAATACGTTACAATTTGAATATGCCCCAATGATATCGTCAACCTATGTTTGTATGTGTACATAAATAAACAAATTACTACGAAACTAATGCAACACAATATTATTGCGACAACAAAAACACATATGCAACACTTTATTGGATACAACCAAATATGATCCATTGATGGATGTTTTACTCACATAGCCATCAAAGGTAATTGAGTCACTCAACTAGTTGTTGTTGTATACTCGTATATGCATAATATGTAAACATTTTGATAAGTCCCATACCCATATTTTATATAACATACCCAATTTCGGCTAACCGTTCGGTAGATTTTACTCTAAAATAATTGTCTTAGTTCTATTTGGTATCTATATATTTATCGTAAATACATATTTCTTTAAAAATTTCAAAATTCCCTAAAATTCTTCCTCCTACTAAAAACGATCAACAGTTATTTTTGTCTGCATGTACGTACTCTTAACAAATTGTAAACATATTTCTAAACAATGTTTATAGGCTGCCGCTGCCAAAGCTAAGAAAGCAGCTGCTGCTGCCGCTGCCGCTGCTGCACAACAAAACAGCGGTAATAATGCAACAAGTGGCAGCAATGCGTCCAATGATGTAAAGCCAAACATAACACAGCTGCAGTCGAATGTGCCAAATGGTGCGAGTACCTCAGCGATGGCTACTGGTAGTGTCGGTGGCCCAACCACATCAGCCGCAGCCAACAACTCGGCCGCAATTAATGGAGGAGGTCTTAAGCAGGAACTGGGCAAATCAGTGTCGTCGCTGAGTGGTGGTCTGGTCAACAACTTACAGAAATCGAATGTCATTGGCAACGCGCAACCAGGTGCGGGGTCTGTGGCATCATCGTCAGGAATTGGCGGCAGTGGTGCTGGTGGCTCACAACAGCAGTCAACAAATTCAACCATACCGATTGTCGCCACTCTTGATCCAAATCGCATCATGCCTGTAAACGTAAGTACCGCTACTTTTAACACACAAAGCTATTACCACCGTTGAATGCTCATTTGTACAAACATTAATATTTCCCAACTTTTATGTTCCAATCTAGATAACCTTACCCGCACAAACAGGGTCCATGAACACAGAATCTCGCGTACTCACCATACACGTTCCAGCATCGGCGCTTCAAGATAATCAGCTAACACAAATATTGACCGCGCATTTAATTTCATCTATAATGTCGTTGCCAACAACGCTGGCCTCCTCGGTGTTGCAGCAACACGTGAATGCAGCGCTTATCAATAGCAATATGCAGAGTAAGTACGAGTGTAATAAAGTGCTCAATTGGTTTGATTTGGTTGATTGTCTCGAAGTATATAAAAATAGAGTTGCTAATAACGTGAGTTATTAAAATTTCAGAAAATTTCAATGCTTCAAAGCAACTTGATGGCGCTTTAGACACTTCAGATGAAGATGAAAGTGAAGAAAGCGACGATAACATGGACAATGATGATGACGATGATTTAGATAAAGACGATGACGAGGACGCAGAAAATGATGGTGGTGCTGAAGAAGAACCGCTCAACAGTGATGATGATGTGACGGACGAAGACGCCAGCGATGTATTCGAAACAGATAATGTTATCGTTTGTCAGTATGATAAGGTAAATCGATCGCATTTGCAATAACAATTATGCAATGTTTCACATGTATATCTACATATTTTCTTATGTTTCTACAGATCACACGTTCACGCAACAAATGGAAGTTTTACCTGAAGGATGGTATTATGAATATTGGTGGAAAGGATTATGTATTCCAAAAGTCAAATGGAGATGCGGAGTGGTAAAAACCAATAGCATAAGACAAGTCAAGTTATTTGTTACAATTAATGCTACTCCCCACATTTGCTTCCTGTAAATTTTGAGCAAATGTACATGCCAAAAGACAAACACTTTTAATTTACCGTTGTTAGACACATAACCATTCATGTTCACATACTAATTAATTGAATATATTAAATTGGACAAATTAATCAAAATTTATATGTGCTGAAAATGTAATTTGAAAGCGAGATAACCTCTTTCCGAAAGATAATTGCATACAAATAAAACTACTTATAGCATTTTGAACATGCGTACATATGTACATATACATACATGCATAGCTTTTTTATGCATTGGTAGAATACCTGATTGATGGCAAACACTCGAAAGTGCATTGATAACAACAGCAAAACAAACAAATATTTACACAAAATTCTTTGTAGATTAGAAAAGCAAAAGCAAAAGTGTTGATGAGAAAACACATTTACTTTTACATAAAAGTGTAATAACTGTGTATTATTACAAGGTTAAATATGAAAGCTGAAAATAGTTATTGTATTGTATTATCTAATTTACATTATTATGAAATAAATACAACAAATTCAATGCTCCAACAGCTGTTCTTTCTTTTGTGGTTATTATGTTGAAATAAATGCTTTTAAGGGTTTTAACTTATATATTTAATACCTATTTATATATACAAGTACACACATATTGCATATACATGCTTTGTTAAGATGAAAACGATTGCAATCTGTTATAATTGGGCAATAGTTACATGTCAACCATCCCACACAAAAGTTAGGTTAGGTGGGTTTCAAAATTTGAAAAAAAAAAAAATTATTGTCTTATTAAATAGTGTAATATGTTTAAAATATTGTCCAAAAATATCACACCAATCCGAGTAATATGCTAAGAGTTCCGCCCATCAGGCCACGTCAGTACGCATGTAAAACTTTTAAATGCATTTATCTCAAAACTCAATGTTTCAATTCGGTGGACACGCTAACTCAAAATCTTCTGAAGCGATTTTTTACACATCTTTGGAATAACATTATCTAGTTAACGAACGAAGGATTTTTGTATATTTTAATATAACAATTTTTTCGACCCAATATATCCGAAAATTTGATCAAAAAGTGTTTTTTTGGTTTAAATTCTGTCAAAATTAAAATTTCGATTTTTTTTCTTCGTTTATTAACAAAATTTATCCATATACATACTATCGAAATATTTTTGGTTTATTGTTTTTAGATGAACCAATCATGAGTTTTGATGTCCACCGCAAGACCTTTATTTTTGGACACGCCATGGGAGATTATTATTAACCCAAACGATTACCCTCCTCCCGCCCAACCGACGCGTGGGGCGCAGTCCGCATACGAGCGGAATTTGCCGAGTCTAGAAAGGCAAGAGATTTTTAAGCCTCCGGTTCTCAAACTGCTCAGCTACAGAAAGAAACATTTCAACAGCTGTGATTTAAAAATTTATAAAAACAAAAAGTTAAAAATTTCTGAATATTATTTATTAAGAGAAGACAAAATAGTTTTTTTGATGCTAAATATTGAGTCAGATGGATCAAATGTGCTGGAATGCGAATTAAAATCATGACATATTCGGCAGAATGGTTCATTTAACTCAAAATTTGTTCTAGAAGATTTTAGAAATAATGGTCTAAACTGCCTGGATGAACGCAATGGGACATTAAACTTAATATCAGACAAAAGGAATGAACTACAAACTAAACCATTCAGAAGTTTTACTAGAAAAATTATACCTAGCATTTCTCTGCGACTAGTGAGTGTGGGAAGATTTATAAGTTTTAAACGACTAGTATACGGGGGAAGATTCAATCTTGAATCCCAATGTAAGTGGCCTAAAGCAAAAAGTAAAAATTGTTTTTGAACGGACTCAAGCTTATCAGAATGGGATTGATAGCTAGGATTCCATACCACAGAACCATACTCCAATATAGGCCTTACCAATGTTGTAAAAAGAATTTTAGTAATATACGGATCACTAAATTCTTTAGACCAACGTTTAACAAAGCTAAGAGCACCTTTAGCTTTTAAGACAATTGAATTTACATGAGAATTAAAATTTAGTTTAGGGTCCATATTAACTCCTAAATCAACAAAGCTAAAAACTTGCTTTAAACTGAAGTTATTTATTACATAGGGGGAAAGATCAACAGTTCTACGGGGAAAAGCACATCGTTTTACATTTTTTAAGATTCAGTGGCATATCATTTTTGTGACACCAAGTAACTAAATTATTTAAATCCGATTGCAACTCAGTCCTTTCGTTATGAGAAGTATATGATTTAAAAAGTTTTACATCATCCGCATATAATAAAATTTCTGAAAACTTAATTACTGAAGGTATATCATTGATGAACAACAAGAACAGAATCGGGCCGAGATGACTACCCTGTGGAACCCCTGAAGTGACACTAATTAAATCAGATAATGTATTATTAAATAAAACTTGTTGTTTTCTGTTAGTAAGATATGAGGATACCCATTCAAGAAGTCTTGGTTGAAAACCAAGAAGATTCAGTTTTTGCAAAAGAATTGAGTGGTTTACTCTATCGAATGCTTTACTAAAGTCTGTATATATAACATCAGTATTCTTATTATCCCTAAAACCCATTGACACATGGTTTACAAATTCAAGCAAGTTAGTAACTGTAGATTTCCCTTTACAAAATCCATGCTGAGAGAATGAAATTAAAGGAGAGATTAAGAAAGTTATTTGGTCAGTGACAATAGCTTCAAAAAGTTTGGGTATAGCTGACATTTTAGCTATCCCCCTATAGTTCTCAACAGATGATCTAACTCCACTTTTATGCAAAGGTAATATAAAAGAGTTTTTCCACATTGACGGAAAAATACCTTGTTTAAGAGATAGGTTAAAAAGCTTAGTTAAGGGCAGATAGATATATTTTGCGCAATTTTTAAGAAAGCTGGAGGGAATCATATCAGGGCCATATTTAAACGAATTTTTTAACGTAACTAAATAATTTAAGACATCTGTTTCAGAAATAATTGGTGTATTAATTACAGTACTCGGACATAACACTTGATGATATGGCACATTCATAGGGTAGTTTGAACAATAATTGGATTTGAAGAATTCTGCAAACATATTAGAAATAATATAATTGTCACATGACATTGTTGATTTATATTTCATCGAGGACGGAAAATTTGAAATCCTGCGTTTGGTATCATTGCTACGTTGAAATCTTGTTGACTGTATATATTAAAAACAAAATTTAAAATGTCCTTGTTTTTAACCTCTGAAACCCTCCTAATCCCTTAAAGCGAAATACTTTTCTCTGTAAAAAATATTGCGCATTTAACCATACATATGTATTGAACATTAACACATGAAAGCAACAACAAAGTTATCCAGTTGTATCAATATAATTCATTAATATCATTCAAGTGGTACATGCTCTTGCTACCGCAATTCTATTTGATTACAATCCGTTCCGTGATCGACACTTTGTTCTTTGTTTTGATGACCCAAAGACTGGTAGCTCTTTAAACTGGCATACAATTTTTAAAGTATCTTAGTATTATAGAGCCCTTTTCATGCATTACTATTACCCGTGGATTTTTCGATTCACCAATACTTTGTAGTGTTGTTCTACTCCTCAGCTATTTTCTAAAAAATATATAATATATATTTATAGTTACAATTAATGTTTATTTTATTTGTATACTTTAAAATTTACAGATTAATATCTTATACAACTATTAAAAAAGAAAAAAATAGAAAACACCTGTATTCTTGAGTTTACACTTCGAATACAAACTCCATTTTCAGCTTGCTTAAAATATTTACCAGCAATAAAATCAAAATAATTACAAGTATTTAAAATACCTCATACATGTTATTGTTGTATTTAAAATATTTCATTCTACATATATATTAATTCGCTTCATTTCATATTTCATTAAGATATTTATTACAAGTATTAGTCACAAAAAACCAAAATTGTTTAGTGTACATAATAGGGACCACAACGTTATTTCGTTGCTTGATTTTTAATTTCATACTTTGTTTTTCATCATGTACGCTTATTGTTAATTCTATAAAAATATATGTGCTTTTGAAATTTTCACTTCAACGGTTTCTTATGATTCAAAATGTATGCGGTTGTTATATTTGTAAATATCTGTTGAGTAGACACATTGTCTTTCTCTACAAAATAGGTCCGAGTGGAAAAAATAAAGTAGAGAATTAGTTTAGTTACTGCAATGCTGCTACTGCAAGCAAGACCTTAAATATATCGCGCAAACGTTGTTATATCAAGAACTACAATTGAAATACATTGGCTATCCTGTTGTTAAATAGAAATTGTTTTCAACAAAAAATTTTTGTTAATTGTCTTTTTTTACAATTAACCGAACTAGTTACAAAATCCGTTCTCAAATATTCTTCCAACACACTTTTAAAGTAAATAGTTGAAATAATTTGCCTGTAAAATACAGTTAACACAACTTTGCTGCCTTAAAAGATTCACTATTTTATTTTTGAAAAGGGAAAAACAAAAATAACCAAATTTTAGTCACGCAAATACATACTTATACATACATATATGTATATATATTATAATATAATAAATATCTAACACAATTATATGTAGATCATGCATTTCATTATCGCCGCCGACTTTATTTACTTGACCATAATAACAGTGTTCAATTTTAAAATAAATCTAAAAACAAATAATGTAACCAGAATGCTAAATCTGTAACAGATTGATAATATACCTTTCTCATTTGAATGTAACAAACAAACTCTTTGAATATAAACCAAAAGTGAATTGAAGTTATTTGATTTATTTTGTTAAATTTTTAACATAGGAAGTGTTTTTAAAATGCTTAAAAATACAAAACAAACTCACTAAAGCCCCCACAAGACAGCTTATATGTGAGCAGAAAGTGTTATACACGCATTTTTTGTTTAAATTTAAAATTAAAAGCGCCCGATACCTAATTTAGAAATATCATATATTTATATAATTGTTCTTAACTATACTGCAGCCATTTCTGATCTGATCTAGTGGATAAGTAAACACTGAATGATCAACGCTTTCACGCATAACTTGTTGTGTTTAGTATTTCTTTACACTTTTACGTTTCGGGTAATCAAATCTGGTTTTATGTAATTACTAATGAAATGCATGAAATGTGTTGGAAAATAAACAATTGCTGCTACTCAAATTCATTTCCGTGGCAAACGTGCTGACTCATGCTACATGATTCCATTTTTTTGTCAAAATTATAGTTACATATTCGTAAAGCCATTTTCGGTGTCTTTTCACGCCTTTGCTTTGTGCAGATGGCTAAACTAAATCTAAGCAACACATTTTCGTACAAATAAAAAAATATTTCATATCCGTACAAACACTAAGTATTTATGTGTGTATCTTTAATTGGTTTTTTATCGATTCCATATATGTATATGTATAATATTCAGAAAATTATTCGTTCTATTTTTACTTTGATATTAGTGCATTTTACATATATATATAACAAATCTTAAATATTTTATCAGTTATAGCAAATATGTACCAATAAAGTTTCCTTATTTAATTGCCTGAAACTGACTGGTTGAGTACACGGAAGCACAATCCTGTACTATACCTGTCTCAGTTAATAAGAAATAAGAACTTTAGTCGAGCTGTACCTCACTGCTTCACCCTAGAGGCGGAAATAAACAGCGCAATGCATTAATGGCCGTCTGCAGTGCTGAGTGCTGATGTTGGTTTGTATGGCTGCGGTTTTGACTAATAGTGTTGGGTGTGTTGGTGGTGTTAGTTGTGCTACTGCTGCTGTTGCTTGGCAAAACTACATCGTATTAACTCGTCAGCAGTGCAATGTTGATCTCCTTAACCATCTTGACACGATGTAGCATCTTTTGTAATGACTCCTGACTGAGAGCTTGGGTGGAATACCAAACCGGTGAGTCAGGTACACAAGAGCGTTCAGGTTGTAAATAAAATACATCATTGCGAGTTTTCACACTTTCAGGGCTAAAAAAAAATTGTTGCAAATGATATTAGCTACTAACGTTATAATTTATAAATTTAATTAGTAAACTACCATTTAGAGAGATAAAACTCGTACAACCGTACTGGGCAACGCAAAGGATTTTCTTCGTTCTCTTGCTGTTCATAAACCTTTTTCTTACGAGGGTTAGCATCTGCGAAGATAAAATGAAAACTTGGCATAAATATTCAATAATGTAGCTGATTATTTATTATTATTTGTTTTTAGTTAATATTTTTTAATTTTTTTATTTAATATATTTTTTATTTTTATTATTTATTTTATTTTTTTTTTTATTATTTATTTCTTTTTTTATTATTTATTTTTTTATTCTTGTTATTTATTTTTTTATTTTTATGTAATGTATTTATTTTTTTTTATATTTTAATGTTTGTTTTGATTTTATTTCTATGAGAACACTTACCAAGTCCAGCTTGTGGCGGATAGAAACGTAGAAGCACGTTTCTAGTTCCTGGCATTTTAGCATTTTGTGCTGAACGTTTCCAGTGTTTCATTATATGAGAGAATGATAATTGCATGTGCTCTTCTACCGTCTAGTTAAAACAGAAAAATCGAAATATTTGAAATAATAATTAAACAGCTATTGGTTTAATATTACAAACCGTTAAATTGAAGTGCTTTGTATTAAAGAACATGAGTGTACTAAGTAGGACATGTGGTGAATGAGCACCTAGTTGTTTACACTCCCATAAATGTTCCTCTTCAACACGGGTCACAATGTACTCTGTAATATAATTTTTATTTTTTAATTTCCATTTTTAAATGAATTTGTGAAAACATCTGCTTACGTGAATCGTTATATAGGACTGAAAATTTACGGGCCACTTCATCCAAACAGTCGGTGAAACGTTCATAGTATGGATCCGTGAAAATATTATCAATTCTGCCATTTTCATATAGATATTGCTGGATGCCTAATAATAAATTTTCAATTCAAAATTAATTTTTCAAAAATAAAATATTATTCAAGATGTAAAAATATTATAAAATTATATAAAATACTGTTTTAACTTACCTAAAACCAAGTAGTATATGGTATCTGGAGCATATTCAGTGCCATTTGGTTTACGCACCTCCTTTACAAACAAACACAAAGAATAGTTTAATTCGTCTGCGGTCATTTGCAAAAGCTCCGTTTTGAACGGTCGACGTCTTGTTGTACTCTTTTCGATATCGGCATTCTTCGTCATTACCCATTGCTTCCACGCATTCACACCAAAAGTGTATTTCAAACACATGTTGGCGTCGGGTTTTTCCACAGGCTGTATGGGTTGCGGAGTTGGTTGAGTTGGTTCTATATCCAACCTAGAACGTTTCACCGGTGAACGGTTATTACTTCGTGGTGATACTGGTGAAGTTAAACCACCACGTTTACGCCCACGTCCGCTGATATGAGAAAAAAACTTAATTTTAATATTGCATATATATAAATAATGTTTTAATTTACAAACCGTTGTGTTTCCATTATATGGTGTGGTTGCTGTTGCATATGGTGGGCACTCATATGACTCATAGAATCATCGTGTCCCACCATACCTGGTGGTGGATTCGTTATCTCACTAGCAGTCATTGCCGATTCAAGATCAACTGCAGGTTGGCCGTACTCACCGGTCGCCATTTTTAATGCCATCTGTAGTACTTCTTCACCATATGAATTGTTAGCCACTTCAACAGGTTGTACCTCATTATTGTATTGTAGTGGCACTAAGCTGGGTTCAGTTTTTACTTCATCTTCTGAATCCGAATCAGATTCATGTTTTTCTTCGGCTACCATCTCAGCCATCATTAGCAATTCAGCTTCAAATGGATCAGCTGGCATTTTATCTTGTATTTTTTTTATCTCCTTAAGTATACCTTGAGCCGAATTTCGTGTAGTTGGTATAAATATTGGTACGGGTATTGGTAATGGTATTGGTACTGGTACCGGAAATGGTGCCGAATACATGTACATTGGTTGTGGCACATAAATCGGCACAGGAATTGGTATTAACACCTTATTGGAGTAATCCTTGCCAGTTTGTGTAGCTGCGTTCGTCGTGTTCGGCGTAGTTTGGAAACCGACAGTAACGGTTTGTGGTTTACAACTGGTCTGCACATTTCGAACAGCAGGCGGATATGGTGGCACAGCAATAATTCTCGTTTCCCCAACTCCCTTATCAACATGACTAGGGACCGAATTTGGCTGGCTTCGCTTTCCTATTGACTTTGCACTTGTTGATGGCAGTGGCAAGTCCATTGGAGGTGGAGATGGAGACGCAGTATAGTCTATTTGCTTTCTCGGTCGACCTCGATTTGGTACATTCATTGGTGTGGTTATTTGCGGCAAAGGTGGTGGGGAATCTAACTTTCGACCTCTACCTCTGCCTCGACGTACAGTTACGTTACCAATCATTGTTTCGGTCTCACCACTTGCTAGAGAAGATACCGTTGATATAACTGGCATTGTAGGCCCCTTTTTACTTGCAGGCGTTGTTTTTGCAGGAATTTTGATCTACAGGAAATAATATTAAATGTGTTTAAAAAAACTGTAGATCTCAAACGAAAAATTAATCGAGGTTAGGTTTTTAAACAGTCAAAAGTAACGATACTTGCACAAACTATATGCTAGAGAGGGATGACAATATTATTTTGTATCGAATCTACTACATTAGATAAATAGTAGTTACCAAACAAGACACAATTTAAATAATTTGTAAATCAAATTTATTTAAAATACGAATGTTTGTGAAAATAAATTTGGATCTCAATTTCAGAAATGTTTTTTTAATATTGAACAAAAAAAATTATTTGGAAGTACATTTTGTTTAAGAATGGAAATTATAGTAAATTTTACCTGTATTTGAGGTTTCGTTTGTTGCGGCATCTTCAACTTCACCCTTTTTGGCAATCCAGTTGGAAAAGGTACATTGCTTTTGTTAGATCCGCTTTGTGTCACTGTAGTGGTCTGTTGGGTTGATGGTGAATCATTTTCCAAAGTAAGCGGTGCTCTTGCAAATTGACTTTGGAACTGCATAACACACTGATATGTGCAAAAATTACGCATCGAAGCATCCGACATTGTGAGATGGTATTGTGGTGTCGCAGAAGTGTTGCAATTGTCACAATTGGCAACAGTGCGTGAAAAAGCATTAATAGACACACCGTACAAAGTTAGACAGTTGAGAGAGCACATTAGAATTTCTTGTGCATCTTGCTGTTTGTAAATCATGTCGAAATTATATTTCTTAACTTTGCACCATTGACATGAGACAATACGTCGATTAACAATTATATACACATTAAGACAAACTCGTGTACAAAACACTTTAGTTCGTCTTTCTGTGTAAATTGTATACGACTCCGAACCTTTGCGTTCAAAATACTTAGAACACATAGCACATTGATCGGCTACTATATTGCTTACGAATTTGAAAGCCGAAAAACATGGATTTGAACAGAAATTATGCTCTTTACCATCTAGCATTATTTCGACGCGCACTGGTTTATCGTTATTACACACAGCACAAGTATCGTTACGTAGTTTCTTTTTGGGATTGCACATGCTATCGTAACGACGCATACAAGCCTGTGAACAAAAATCTTTAAATTGTTCCTTGTCGCCCACTGGTGCAAGAAAACCCTCACTGCCCGAAGAAATGTCCTTTTGGCAGCAAGAACACGTTTTTAAACCTTTTTTAAACTCATTTAAACATGCTGCACAACAGAATTGCCGAATGTCAAAGCCGAACCGTACACAATATTTACCAAGAGCAGGATGTGGTACTTCTCCATGACATGTTTGACAATTAGCACCTATTGTGCGTTGGTACTTGCCGAGACAAATTTCATTGCAAAAATCCATTGTTTCCCACAGTAAATTTTTATCACCTAACGTTACTTCATTGAAGCATTCAGCACAGCGACGCATAAAACTGGCATTTCGCTCTACTCGTGCTGCCTCCGCTTCTGCAGAGGTACGAGCTACAACACCTGTATCTCGTGGACTTTTTGTCTTTGCCGCTGCAGTGGTACTGGCGGCAGCTGTTGAAGACGTTGCCGTTGTTGGTAAAGTAGATCCAATATTCCGCACCCGTATTGAATGTCGTTTCAATTTAAATTTCTCAGGCTCTTCTGAATTTAAAAGGTTGTAACAAATATCACTACAAATATAGTGGTGCTCATCATCCTGACGGAAAAAATATTTACATAATTTTTCTTCCTTGCACTGTAAACATGTATGCCGGTTTGCATCTTTCTCTGCAACAGCAGATTTTTCTACGGTCTCGCTGGGTGCACTCTCATCGATTTCATTATCTGTTGAATCGACGTCTTTTGCTTCATTAGTTAGCTCTTCGATAAGAAACTTTTTTCTTCGAATAAAATACTTTCCAGGATTAGCAGATAAAATGGCATCACAGCAATCTTGTTCACATAAATATTCAAAATTACCACTTTCGGGGTTCTTAAATCGAAATCCACACATTTTTTCATTTTCACACTGTATACATTTTTGCGTTGATGAAATAATCCATGCAATTATAATTTTTTGTGTTGATCCCATTTCCGTTGTATTTGTTTGCATTTCCTCTAATAAAGGTTCATCAGCGTCGGGCGCTTCAGCGGTTTCTTCTGCTGTGTTGGACTGCATTTCTACATAAATATAAAAACTTTATTAATTAACTTTACAAATTAAATTATTTGATAACTATAAATATTAATAATGTCCTAAGTAGGCAGAATACACTTACGTAAATATAATGTTAAGCTTTAAACATCTATTTAAATACAATACAATTTTAATTACTAAACAGTGTTAGGCGCTCACCTTCGCTGCTGCCACTACCAGCATCAGCGGCGGCTTCAGCTCCAGCTGATTCAGCTTGAGCTTTGGCTTCGACTATCCAAAAAAAAAAAAACAGAATATTTAAAATTTACTCTATTGAATTACATATCTAATGTATACATACATAAGTTTAAAATGGTAATTACTTTCATCAAACAATAATAATCATATATAATACTTATATATTTTGTAATTACTTTTACATAAAGGTGAAGTTACATTTAAGTACTTTTTAATATATTTATAGACCATTAAAAGAATTTAGATAAAGTAATGGAATTAATCAAATACTAAAGAGGTGTCCTATAAAACAAAATGTTACGTCTAAAACTTTATAGACTTTATAGTTTTACCTCCAGTATCACCCAATTCCGAGTCATCTTCAATGGTAGCTGAGGTATTTTTTTCAGAAACGGACTTTGGTTCAGCTTCACTGATACCTACAGCGGCTGCTTCCTTATCTCTTTCTTTTTGCGCCTCTGCATCTTCTTTTTCCGCATTTTCACGAGCCAGTATAGCTTGTTCCTTTTCAGCTTGTGTTACTTCATTCTCAGGATCATCGGGTATAAGACAAATATCAGAATCTTCTGGTTCTTGTACATTCTCCACTGGTTCTATAAGAACAATAACCCATAATAATTATTAGTTTTTAAAATAAATAAGAATAATTACCATCTTCTCGTTCAGGTTCAGGATCTTCGCTTGTAACCATTTCTGCGACTTTATCTGTTGCATCAGTATTATCTTCGTTCACATCAAGTTGCTTGCTAGTACTATCACCCACATCAGCAATCTCATCATCTTCATTCTTACTGTTATTGTCTTCTTCTTGGGCGTCTTCATCAGCATCCGTTCTTTTTTCGCCAACTTCACTCTCAGGTTTACTATTATCATTACAAGGTTCATCGTCTTCCAGGGCTTCCAAGGCTTCCATGCTAACATCATTCTGTTCAGCACTAAGATCATGACTTTCTTCATCAACTGATTTCTCATTGCCCTTTTCAACTTTTTCATCTTCAGGTGAGTTAGTGATTGATGGCATATCCACATCTCCAGATGTGGTTTGCAAATCTGTCCCAGTTTCACCCACATCTACACTATCAGTTTGTTTATCCGTTCCAATGGCTTCAACAGCCTTGGCAACTGGTTCTACAGATGCATCTAACTCGTCTTCTGCAGTCGGTAAAGTCATGTCAGACTCGCCCAACATATCAGATTCATCGGCGGCTAAATTATGACCACCACCCGATACGTTAGCATCTACCTCTTCGAAATCTGTAGATTCTTGAGTTTTGTTGTCCACTGTGTCAGGTTCTTTATTTTCTTCCTCACCACCACCTTGAACCTCGTCACCACCTCCCTCATCTCCTTCGAACGCACCACTAGCCAACTTTTCCTGTGTGCTACTTCCTTCATCTTTGGGTGCACCTGAAGAAGTTCCATTTGAGTGCTCATCTACATCAAATGATCCTTCTGAAATTTGTTCGAAGTCCTCTTCGTTATTGCCATCTTCAGTATCTTTAGTGACGTCACCGTCCACGACTTTGTCTATTGAGGCTTGTGATGTGTCTTCATCTAATTTCGGTGGCTCTGATTCTGGCCGAGCACTTGACTCCGCGTCAGTGTGAAATGAGTCTAAACTTGAGATTTCCTCCATTGGAATACGATTGATTGATATTTGAACCGTAAGTAAATCCTAAACATTAACTAAAAACAAAAAATAATAATATACGTTATTTCTTTGATTATAATTTTAAATTCATATAAAATTACGAAAACTACAGTTACGGCTCACAATGTTTTATGCATTATTTTTTATTTGGATTCACATAATTGTTTCATAGCATCGTTTAAATTGTCCTGCTATCCAATGTTTTCCCGCCGTTACGATACAAGACATCACACACGGCGAGTTGACGAGGCTTGGGTAAACATGGCCAAATCAATATTTGATTTAAGTTCACTTAAGTAAAACTTTATTTTCATTATTGCAATTAATTAATCAATTTATTATTAGATCTAGTCGCAATAATTTTAATAAACTAACACAATTCGTAGGTTGACCCAATGGTAATGAGGTGTATGCACAGTGTGGCTACCCTGAAAGTACAGCACGCACAGTGGGAGCAAATACTTGTACGAATACCACATCGACTGCCAACAGTCTCCCTCACAGGTCAGATACACCTTTATTGCCGGCGACAACTTTATTATTTGCACATATACATAAACATTGTAATTTTCGAAAACTTGTATCAAAAAATATTGCCCACGTACAAAATAGCTAATTTTTCTTCAAATGGATTTACTGATTGCCCGATATAATACGACTTTCAACAGGAACAGCCAAGATACGGAATGAGGCGGAAAAATAATGACACAGGAACGAAACGATTTGTCGATCTCGAGAACTAAACTCACTTTTATTGTCAATTTTAGATTTCCACACCGTTTTTTACACTTTTATAATAAACGTGATTGAAAAATATTGACCACAACAATGTTTCGTAAAATTTAGCTTTATCTTAACAATTGTTTTATTAAGTTCGCGCTCACAATCTTTACATAAAAACGTTGTAAATAAACGCAAAATTGTAGTTTACCTCCAATCGGCTTTGCAAGAAACATAACTCTATCAATTTCCAACAGTGTGGCTGTATTCTACTGTGGAAAATGGCGCAAGTAAAGTTGTCAATGCTGGAAGCGTTCGGAAAGATATCAGACAAAATATTTATTTCACTTCATTTATAGAAACCAACAAATAAATTGCTCAGTAATATGAATAATTACATTAAAAATATATTATCTGCACTTCAAACATTAGTAAGTAAAAATCTTTAAAAAAAAAGAACTTATGCCATTAACTGCTATGGTTTAAATTTTTTGTAATAGATTAAATTAGTAAAAGAAGTGTAAAAAGTAGTCAAAAATGTAGTAAAGTAATATAAATTTTATGTAAAATGAAAAAGAAATCATCCGCTATTTTATATAAACGAAACGTACAAATTTTGATTTATTTACTTATCGAATTATAATAATTATTTATTTATGACAGGATAATTCGTTAAAATTACAAAACAAAATGGCTGATTATGAAACATTTGTGTTTCGCATTTCACCGTTCCAATATGTTATACACATTTTTGCCATTCACATGGTTACGAAATCGTTCGTCATATTCAATATATGTGTATTTGTAACGAACTTCTGTAAATAAACGAATACATACGAGGGAAAGACAAATACCTATCTTTATCACATCACCTTCATACGAGTATGTACCAATTTATTTTATTTTTTGTTTGCAAGTAATTGTACAACCCTGAAAATATGTAAAAGATTAACATCTATTACATTAAAATTACTGTTAAGTAAATGCTAAAAATTTAAATTAGTGATTACTGTTTTTATAAAAGACGACTAAGGCTCAATCCACAAAGAATTAATCAAAAACGCCTTTGACTAATAAGACACAAAAACTTATTTTGCTCAAATCCAAACCTAGCGAACATTCGTTTTTATCTCGTATTGTTCGGAGTGGGTTGTCACTTATGAAGCTATGAGATGTTGTCGTATCAGACAATGAAAGACGTCTTGAGTAATCCGATCCAAAATTAGGTTATTCGTTTGAGAAATAAGGCGAATTCTTTTAGTTTTTACAGGGATTGTGATTTACTTTCTTAGGCCTTTAAGAATATGAATTATACCAAAGCTAATAATAATTTGTAAATACACACATATTCAATTATGTAAGATTGGGTTAAAATTTTTAATGTATGACAATATTCTGTCAAAATATTTAGAAATTTATTAGTTTCCAAAAATTATAAATATTCGTTCGATTTTGCAAAATTGGCTCTCCCATCTAATGTATGTATTGTAGTAGACCATTCCTTATTGTATTGCTTTCTAGTCAAGAAGAAGAAGAAAACTTATTTTTAATGTTTTGTTTTGCTACAATTCTTAATATCAACTGTTCAAAATTTACGATATTCGATATCCTATCGAATATTTAATAATAAATATGTTTTGTAAACGGCAAGTAAAATTTAATTGACTTAAGATGTAAATTAATAATTATAAACATCTGGATAGCAGAATGCCAAATAGTAAGGAAAGACGTATACGCCTTCTAGATGATCAGCATCTTGCTGACTGCGAGTTTCTTGTTGGGGATTCACAATTTGAGGAGCCACGACGCTTTCGCTGCCATAAAATGATTTTAGCTTCTGCCTCCGAAGTTTTCGAACGAATGTTTTATAGTGAATTCAATGGAGATGGACCAGTCCGTATAACAGAAGTAGATCCCAAGAGTTTTGAACGTTTCTTACGCTACGTTTATATATATGAAATAGAAACAGAACGATTTCTGTCTTTGAAAGAGTTGGGCGAATTATTTTACTTAGCAGACAAGTACATGATGCAAGATTTAACTGATGAATTAGTAGAACACTTGAGACGCAAGCACAACTGGACAATAGGAGACGTGTGGCCAATGTATGATTTGGCGTGTCTTCATGAAAACTTACCGTTATTATTGTTATGTTATGAGGTGTGTATTTAATACACAAAAGCGCATATTTTCCTTTTCGTTTTGATTAAATACTGGTGTACTTTTAGGAAATTACTAAATACGTCGAAAGGCTTTTGTCTGTTGAGTCCTTCTACAAATTGAATGTCAACCATCTTAAGAGGCTGGTGATACTCATTTCACAACAGCCACATATATCAACAAAATTAATTCTACATAAACTTGAGGAATATGGTCGACGAAATAAGTTAAATGACAATCGTGAATCAGAACAGTTTTTAAAATTAGTGGAAGCCGCATGCCTTTTGGATCTCAACAAACTATCAAAAGCAGATTTCGATTCGGGTCCTGCAAAATCATATTTGTTTAACAAAAAAGAACCAAATTAATAAGTTAATTTAAAATAACATTTAGCGGTTCTTCTCATGTTACATAATTTCATAATATGTATGTGTTTTGTTATTAGTAGTAAATATTATAGAGTATATATAACACAATAAGTATGTAAGAAGGCTTTCAATATAAACTCTATTAAAATAAATTTAAATGATCCTTATTGAAAATAGCAAAGCCAAATTAGCCACTTCAGGTCTGCGAAAATAATGAATCAACTTATTTTAAAGCAACAAATCCGAAGTGAGAACTGATATACGATTCGCCCAGTGAGTTGTGGATATTATTTAATATATTTATTATCATGATTTATCATATCTTTTACAGTTTTATAATAAAAAATCTACACAGTGTGAATTCATATTTACAGATCAATGGCGTGGATGCTGTTAGCACCCACATTTGGAGTAGCTAGCCCATATACAGATAGTTCTAAATTCAATTTTATATATGTAGGTCGCATTGTCGTTGGCTAAATTTGCAAACTTAATATTTAAAATAAAGTATTGTGTAAAAAGTATATAAGAGCAACAAATCGGGATGTTTCAATATACATACATTAATATGGCAAACATATTATCATAACTTATTGCTAATAAAACATTTTTAGACAAATCTAAAATATACAAACGCATTAAGGTTCTCTATTATCTTTGTGGGAAAACAAGCGAGTTTTACTTTCAAAGGACTGCCAACACAGTAGCATACCTCAAAATTCTATGAGAAAGGTTTCTGAAAAACCAACAACTACAACAACAATATTTTCAATTGCAATTGCTTTGCAAAATATTTTACCAATTCGAATTAAATAATTGATGTATTGTAATTCAACAACAATAACAAATATACATACATGCATACAACATTGGCTGCATATAAAACAAATTTGGCTGGGAGAACGAACTGCAATGAGAAGTGTTAATTGCAACTTTGTGCGTTCACATTGAATTTGAGAACGGCCAGAGTACGTAGTTGCAGAATGCATGAAAACAACTTTACGGCGGGTCCTAATTTCAAACCGAGAGTTTCGGTAAGATCGGATTGCTGCAGCAGCAAAAGCGCACTACCATCGATATCCTCACGCAAAAACATTTCTGTTATGTCGGCGTTCCGTAGTACACACTGGACAAAAGCACACGTATCCTTTGTTGACCAAAGCAGAGGGTTGCGTTTAATACGTTGCATATCGAAAGCGACATTGCGCTGCCAGATATTATAGTTCTGTTGAAGACGCGGACCATAGTCACAGAGAAACTCTTTAGCAATTTTTATTTGTGGTATTAGTAGAGATGTTGATTGTTCCGCAGAGGTGCTTTCCAATGGTTGGTAAACTTTTACAGCGTTTACAGTAGACTTGTCAATACGTTCAGTTTTTATTAATGTTTGTTGTTGTTCTCTTTTAGAGCCGATTCCGATTCTGTTTGTACTTTCCGGCGTAGTTTGTTTATGCTGCGGTTTTTCCTGCTGAATGATGTGACGTGTCTTTATATTATCCAAAAGCTGAATATGTTGCAATATATCGGCTTCGTTCAAATTTGCGTGGGTGGGTGGCTGAGATTGCTTCCATTTTAATGGTTGCTGCTGCTTTTGTTTCATAACACGTTTGCCCACAGATTCTGAGCGTACAATCTCTTCATGTTCCAAACGCGGTGGCTTTTCGCATTTTTGTCTCCAGTTCTCCGCTGCATAAGGGCAACAATCTTGTGTCGTATGTGTATTTAAATACAGTCGTTTGGCATTACCGATGCCGCGACATCCAAAAGTTGAACACACCACCTTTGTTGAGCGCATTTTATAACCAGGTGGCGGTTCTAGATCATGACTAGTAGCTTCACACCAACCAATCGGATGCAAATCTGCACTATCATCTTCCAACCAAAAGCAATAATTACTTGGCCAGCAATCGAGATGTAATTTAACGCGATGCCCTTTGCGACCGACAACTGTAGCAGGACGTATTAGTGAGGCATTACGTGGATCGACCACCTCCAATTTCATATTCGGCTTGAAATCTATGGGATCGCGGGTGGAAAACATCTCTTCTGTTGCGGCCATGCCACTGCCATGATTTTTTATATAATCAGTCCAAGAGAATGTAGTATTTTCAAATTCAGGGGGTACGATTAATTGGTGCCGTCCTACATGCCAGCCACAAGGATGAATGTACGGTGAACTAATTTCCACCCAGTAGTCGTAACAATCATCCCAACCATCAAAATGTACACGTATGCGATTGTCCAATACATCCGAAACTGAAGCAACACATAGTTTGCCGGTGTCATTGAGATCTTCGGCTTCCAAATGCATTCCAATCTAAAAAAATAGTTAGCCAAATATGTATGTGTTTTAATATGAGTAAACCTTCTCTCGCTTGAATATTGAAATTAGATGTCTGAAATATTCTTCTTACCTTAAATGGATTATGTGTGCCCAAAGATGCATTCAAATGTGTAAATAGCGCACGTTGGGCTGCTATAGATTTACATTCAGTTAAATATGACAGCCAGTTAAATTGATCAATAGTTTTTCCCTTTGGAGGCTGCAAAATACGTTTAGTTTTCGCACACCAGCCTGGTGGAAAAATATCCATCGAATCGGCATTCACCCAGAAGTCGTACATATATTCATAACCATCAAATGTTAACTTCAAGCGATACCCTTGTATATCAACAATCGTACAAACACAAAATAGTGAGCAATTTTCTGGGTCAATAGCTTCCAACTTCATGCCAATCTGAAAACGATTGGGCCCTGTTGGAAATGGATTAATGAATAGATTTACAGGTGCTGCAATGGCATTGAACTTTTCTGGGAGATATGTTGACCAACGGAAAGATTTCTTGCTTGGAGCTGGAACGTACGATTCTTGAGTTTTCCTCTTGCGTGAAAAGGTGGTATATTCTTCATGTCGACGCTTTCGGGATTCTCGCTTCAAGCAATCCAAAGAACAAAATTCTAAAAACAAAAAAATTGAAATTTTCTTAATCATCTTATGATTCACTTATTTTGTGTTTAATTACCTGGTGCCAAAAAATCCAGAGCTGGTCCATGGCAATTACAGCGCCTACACAAATACAATAAGCCTTTGTCACTTTCACTTAAATATGGCACTGATTCTCGCTCATATATGGGTTTCTCATAAGCTGTGTAAATACGTGTTCGTGGCGAGCAACGTTCATTTATTTCAATAAGATTGAATTCGTTCAATTGGAAGCGCATATTGGTGCCACGTGCATTACCGACGCGTTGATTCCAGGTTAGCATATTGAAGTTGGATAACATTTTTAAAGCACACGATAATGAGTCTTCTGTAGCGTTTGTAATGGCTTTAACGGGAGGTAGCGCTGCTAATGTATTAACAAAAGCTGCTGAAGTGCTGGGTTGGTTGGGTTTGATTGGCATGTTTTGAGTAATGTTGGAAGATGTCGACATTTGTAAATCGTCATGCAAACTTTGACGACTGGATGAGGTAGATGCTGAAGATGTAGAGCTAACTGAGATTTTTTCATCACAATATAGTGATTTTTCTAACGAATCTTGATTGTGCTCTATAGAAGCATGTGTATCTTCGACTTTTGTGTCTGGGATTGAAATTTCGGTCTTCTCAGATTGAACAGTTTGTTGTGGTCTCGTTTGATATTCAACATCTTTCATCATAATTTCAAATTTTATTGACGGCTCTTCAATATGATCGTCTTCGATAGATGTATACTTCTCTGAATTTTTTTTAGTAGATGATAATTTTGGTAATTCCTCTATATTATGAACGTCTTTAGTGACTTCTTTTGGGGTATTATATAATGAATTTCTATCAGTTACATTGAATGGTGGCGGTGGTTTCATGTTGCTTGTCGAATCTTGCTGGTTTTCTATTATGTCTTCATCCATTGGTGATCCTATGACATTATTTTCTTTTTCCGCATTTGTTGTTTGTTCTTTATCAGCGTTGAATTCGTGTTCCTCCTCATTGTAGTCAATCAGATCAATGATCTCATATTCGTTTCCAATAACATTACATTTGGAATTCAATGTCTGTTTACGACGCGGAGGACTAGTTTTGTGTTTTAGATTTTTACCTTCAGATGTGGTTGAATGACGACGTTCTGACAATGTATGCTGGGATGATAGTAAAAATGTTAGTGACGGTTTCAAAATGACTGGGGCATTCGTTAGGTGTACCTCCTTGAAAGCGCAGCTCAGTGATTTAGAACGTTTTGAACGCGGGCTAGTGCTACTTTCAGTAACACGTTGAACAGGGCGTACTTTAAGAAGTGATTCCTGCTTTTCAACAAGTTTTGGTTGTACCAAAACAGGTTTAGTCAAATCGATTTCTACCTTAAACGAGCCGCTATTATTTACTGACGAATTTGTAACCGACGTAGTTTTCATAATGGGCACTTTAGTTTGAATTGCTGTATCCAGCGTTGAAGTAGGTGTTTTTGGAGGTATACTTTGTTGAGAGTTAAATGTAAAATCTGTAGAACACTCATCAGTTCTCAACTCTTTACGTTTTTTACTTGAGCCACCGGCTGCTATTTTAGCAGCTTCTGATAAAGGAAGTTTCGCATTAGTAGGTGTTTGTAACAAACTTGATGGATTTTGTAACGCATTGAGTTGTTGAGATTGCTTTTTTATTGCTGGAGATGTACCTATTGAGCTTAGTAGAGTTGTTGATGCCGCACAAGATACTGATGTTTGAGTCAGATTTGTTGTAGATTTATTGGAAGAGTTTTGTTGCTTGATTCCTCCAAGATTGGTAATGGTTGATGTTGGTTTAAGAAGAGTTTCAGTTGAATTAAGAGAATTGTTTGTATTTGTTCCGGTCAATTGTGGTAGGACACCATGTTTTTGTGGGTTACCAACAACTATTTGTTTGACAAGTTCTTGATTCAATGTTGTTAAAGACGTTGACCTATTCCCAACACCACCACGGGTTGCTGTGTCAACTGTGCTTTTGGAATTCCCATGTGCACTGTATTGTTGGTGGTTACGTACTAGTATAGAAGCTGGAATTACTGGAAAAAAGAAAATTTTTTAAATTGTATTACAAACAAAATAATTGTTATACACTAATAACTACATAGAATAATATAATAATGTAGTTATGTTTCTTTCTTAGTAACATGGCTTGTGTATTTATTTTTTATTACATATTATTTTTATTAAAAGAAATCTCATTGAACAAATTGTTTCAAGAATATGCTGCATAAATTTATGTATCAAAATAAAAACGAACAATAGAATGATGATTTCATAAACCCATATTATCAACGCTATTTATATAAATTATCAAAAGCAAAAAGTGATGCTTTTGTTTACTATTACCTTTATCTAAACAAAACTCCATTATTTATCACAATCGTTACACTTTTGTCGAAATATTCAATTGAAATAAACAGCAAAATTTGTTAACTAATGAGGATGCAGGTTTGTTTCTTAACACTTGCAGTAACACCCAGAGTTGCATTTTAAGGTTAGCGTATATATTGCATTAAGGTCGTCGATTATTCGCAATATGTTAAATGTAGGCATTTGTGTATTTCTTATATATTTTCATTGTTGAAAGCGGCAGTCACGAGCCTAATAGCTGCACATGGATGTTTTTTACGCCGTCGTAAAATATTTATTTTTGTATATTTAAGAAAAAAGTCCAATATAAAATTTGGGTGTTGTAGAATGTAGTAATTTATATACAATATAGAACATTAATAATGTAATGATTTGCATTCAATGTGGTAGTTATACCTATATCACGTGGTATAGGCACAATTTCTAATGATAAATATTATCTTAACGAATTTTTAAAATAGGAAATACAATGTAATTGTTGAAATAGTTTTCGATCACCTTAATGTACAAATTTACTCTGTAGATATCGCCAAGCATACGCATATATACATACATTTATATATGAGGACACACGTTTTACAAAAATAATGAATTCCGAGCATTTAAACAAATTTTACTATTATTTAGTTAATGGTAAAACGTATGACAATACCATGTTATTATGCCGAAAGCTATTCAGAATGAACATTATAGAAATTCTTCAATTTGTAGACCCAATATTTCACTTTCAATACATTTCATTTGTATGTTGGTGAAGTGTTATTAATAACCTCTTTAAATTCATATTCATGCCAATTATTTATAACATTTTGAATAATCCTTATACATTTCACAAAGATGTACATAATTAACAGTCTTTTGAATTCACAAAATAAATTTGTTTGGTTAGATGAACTTTAATGAATTAAAAAAAAAAAATCATAGTAATAATACAGACAGAGAATAACAGTGATAATTATTCTGTCTCTGTTATCATGAGTAAATATTCAAAGAAGAGTTATACATTTTAGGTCACCTTATGGACGCGGTCAACTTGGAGTAGCTGCCAAAACGCATTTATTTTACACATTCACGTTTTTTCACATATGTTCATATGTATGTATATGCATTACATAATTAATTGATATTGAAAATGGCATCTACCAAAAAGTTGTTAAGCACAAAAAGTAATATCACAATTATTTTAATACAATTAAAGAGCAGATACCATTATTATCAGAAATTCACTAACTAATTGTATTCATATATTTCATTTTATAACAATGAACGATATTGTTGGAACCATTTGAAACTTACCGGAATTTTGAAGCATTTGCAAAGCTTCTCCTTCTATTTTGATATTTGTTCCACTTGCTTGGACTCCTATACTGTTTGGCGTGTGTGAATTTGGATCTCCACGAGCGTTAATAGTCAAAGTGGCTGCTGATGCCGATAAAGTAGAGTTATTATGAATATTTTTTGACATTACGAAACCTGCGTTATTGTGTTCGTTATTCATAATGTTGCTGGCACAACTAATTACGCTCATCACAGATGGAGCAGAAGATGAACACGGCTGCTTTGTATTTTTATTACAAGAATTCGGAGGAAACGGTGTGGGTTCAACTGCTGGTGTAATGAATGCCACTTGGGGCATATAAGTTAAAGGGCTATTGTTGTTTAAAGTTGATGATACAATATTACTGGTCCTGTGACTTACTAGTTTTGTACCACTAGTATCTCCGCCACTAATGTTCATTTTCTACTCTTCCTAGTGTCTTGATTTGCAATAGTAAAAGTTGATGTAGATTTTCCACTGAAATGAAATATAAGCGTGTGCTTATATCTAATGCAAATTTTTGTTAATAAATGGTAAATCACTTGAATACACAATTGTAATTACGTTATTATTCATACCAAATATACTTTATAATTTTTCTTAGTTTTAGTTATTATAAAAGCTATTAGTTAGGAATAATTCCAGTGTTCGTTATTTGTACGGTTGCTTAATTGATGAAGTAACTATTGGCTTTACATTAGCCTTGACAGTTGAGATATCAGTAATGTCTTAATAATTGTTGTTTGATTTTAGTTATAACAAAAATGTAGATGCATATTTCTTCTTTAACACTTTTAATTAGATTTTTCCTTTTAAAGGTTGGAAAAATGGTGGGCACATTTCGGTGTAGCTATTACTATGTTTTCTTATATAGGTATTATTAATAATTTTTTATATATTTTCATCACGTTTTTACCTGTCCCGTTTTATATCCGGAAGGATTCTGGGCGCATTTAAAAGTCTTGCTCTGCTCCTCTGAACCGCGGATGGATTGAAACGAACAAAATATGATAGGTACAATGATGGCAACGCTACTGCGACGTTAACTGCGACGCGTTGGTGGGGTTGCAGTGCTGCTTGGCACCGTTTTCAAATTTTATCGTCCTGCTATCAAGTCAGAAGCCCGCTTTTATTAAGATCTTTTATCGGATATTAACTCTATATTACAACCAAACACACTCATTACAAACTCTTTTTTCAATCAAAATTGTACTTCTCTCTGACAATGGCAATTCAAAATTCTTTTATTATGAATACAAATCACAGCAATGGTTTTGCAAAGTGTTTGTATTTGCTCTAGTTGAAGTAAAATCGTATTGTATGAATACCAGTGTTGCGTTGTTTTTGTGCCCTTTTTTTACTATTTAATCACGTAGTACACCTTCATACATATATGCACAGTTTTGTGGCAGAGGAAGTTGACAACTTTTACTACAAATTCATTGTAACATAAATTATAATTTAAGTACATATTTAGTTTTTATATTTGAATTTATTAAGATTTATTAAATGTAGAGTTATGTAAACAGATTTTCAAAAGAAATTTAATAAGAACTAGTTTATTTTCATTAATAACTTAATGTAAACAAGTGTTGCCAACGTTAAACACCATATATACATCCATACATATATATATATATATTTATATGTATACATTTATGAACGATATCAAAAATATATCATTTTAGAATTATATTTGAATTATAAAGAACTTAATAAAACATTTGATTTATTGGCAATATTACTAAATTTACAGAAATACAAATGTATGACAGTAGAAACTCTTAAGTTATTACATATGAAGAACATAACCTACAAATGATCTTTATATTATGTATTAGTCGTCATTTATTAATATTCTTATTTGATTTGATCGGTATTGATTTATCTTAATATAACAAATATTTAATATATTTGTCACGAGGTTATTTAAAAATACGTTTCTCTGGTTGATTGGACAGGAAGAAAATCCCGTCTCCCACTATCTTTTATTGATACACATAACGTTTTACTCATACTAAGTTAAATTGTTGTTTAGAATATACCGATGAATTGGTACTTATGGACCGGGATATTCTAATCCATATTTTTTTATAAATATTAAAGCTTTTATATTAAAATCAATTATTTAGATATGTATAGACCTAAGGGATATAATATACGTAAATGCATGTGTACATATATACATTTGTGAATATATACTTTCATACGTATTTGTGTACATGTACAAACAAAATGGCCAATAAACTACACTTTAATTTTTGAAATTAATTTGTTGTTAAAATGTGGCATTGCTCTTAACATTATAATGATATATAATGAAAGATTAAACAGAAAGAAATTAATGTCAAAACTTTCTCCAACATTTTACATATGTATGTACATATGTTTGTCATATATCACAAGTGTATGTATACATTTAAATAATTCATTCTTGTCTTCGAATTGCGATTTTGCACCATTGAAGCTTAAATATCGACATAATTTTAACAAGTACTAATTCTGTACTTTCAAGCTATGTATTCCCGGAGTTACATTTAACATATTCTTTGAAATTCCATACATTTAGTGTACATCACGTGTGTATGCACAATATTTAATTCATGTAATTAATATACACATTCATTATATATACATATGTATATATGTATACATGTAAATTGGTGAGCAATGTTTAAAGACGATACTACAACGTTAGATGCAGCCACAGTACCAAATACAAATATTTGTGGAAAGCTTCAAATATGCATAGTATATAGTACAACACAAAATAAAGTATATCAGTCTTTCAAAAAAATATGTCTTTGTTTATATACATTTCCGTTTCTCAATTTACTAATAATTAGTACATGTGTATATGTACATATATTGGCTCCTAATATCAAAACTTTTAAAGGAATCTTTTAAAGGAATCTAAAGTTTTGATATTCACACATACATGCATATGTATGTATATTTCCATTAAAAAGAAGAACGAAACGAAAGACACTTTTATAAAACGCAATAAGCATTAAAAAACAATCGTAGCGAAATGTTCAAGGATCAGTTTGGTAATATCCAAACAAAATAACTTGATTTCCAACAGACAAGTTATTCAAAAATTTTGGATCTAATAATATCTTGAATAGAATATAGAAGAATATGGAATTGTTACTCATTATAAAATAATGTGGGTGTAGACAAAATACTGATAACAAATCGATGGGCTCTAAGCAAAAATTTTAAAAACGAATTTGTTATTGGGCTGCTTATAAATTAAATAGATATATCGTTGAAAATATGTCCCATCGAATATAAATATATTTCCACATTAAAAACAATTACTTATACATTAAAAACAATTACTCATTTTCAACCTCCCATGTGTATGTCATGTTTTTATTAACTTCCGCGCCTTAGCGGAACAAGTAATTATATCCGCTTTATAATACCTATGTGCGAAATAGGCTTAGCAATGGTATATGAATAGTGTATTTATCAAAGGAAATTAAACAAAAAATGTATAACTGTAATGAATCTATTTTAACTAAATTTTTTCTCAATTGTTCTTTACTTTGAATTTTGTTTACCTTTTTTCCTTTCCAAACCATTTATGACAGTGCCATTCTCTGCCGTCATTTCTATACTTTGAGCAACCCTGCTACTGTCAATCCCTCTTCTATTCGAGTTTGTCGAATATTATTGAAATAAGTGAAGACTGTGAATTTGGTAATTAATTAATTTTTTGAATTAAATAATTTTTAGTAAAAGAGTCCTCGATTCATAATTATAATTTCATACGAAGTATAGTACGACAATTAAAGCTTTGGATTTCATCATTCAATAACAAATTTAAAAGTATGTCACTAATCGATAAATTACAAGAGCCTGGTGACAACATACCATTGGCCGACGAGGACACACAAGGTAATAAAAGTACGAAATTGTTTGAAAACCCTTATTAAAATTATGTTTTAGTAATTATTAATGATGATGATCCACATCAACATATACCAAATGGACATTCGATGGATTCGCTGCGCTCGTCTTTTACTAATCGCAGCTCCACACCTGACTCATCACATAATTCATTGGAAGTAGACGTAAGTCCCGATGAGAAGGAAGAAAAAGCTCGCCTTATTACACAAGTATTGGAATTGCAAAATACTCTCGATGATCTCTCACAGCGCGTTGATTCTGTAAAGGAAGAAAACTTAAAATTACGTTCTGAGAATCAAGTGCTTGGACAATACATAGAAAATTTAATGTCAGCTTCCTCTGTATTCCAGTCTACAAGCCCAAATGCAAAGAAGAAGTAAAGCACAAATAGAGTAGAGTAATCCTCTACTGGGCGTACAAATGTTTTTTTTTTTTTACTTTTTTAAGTTAAAAATATTCCGCTCTTGATATTAACCTAGCTTAATTTGACTATTTTTATCTCAGAATATTTTCCATACATCATTAATTAGCATTTAAAATAATTTTTCTTCACTAGATATTTAATATTATATTTATTTGTACTCTATAATGCTAAATTTTTTAATAACAGTAAAGCAATGCACACATTCACTACATGATACCAAATAAAATGCCTTTATCTGAACAATGCGTTTAATTAGAATATAAAATAAGAAAAACCTCCCTTGTAAGCTACAAGAAAATATTATGGTACAAAGAAAGCAACGTTATTTTTATAAAGGGCTTGAACAAAATTAGCCACATTATTATAATTATTTTATTATTTTTTTTTGTACATAATATCATACATACATATACATATATATCAATTACTTGCTACAAAACTTTTCTCAAAATTGAGGAATAGCACTATTTCTAAAATATTTAAAATCTATTATTGGGTTGTCCATATGGATTATATCTCTGAAATCTGTTGTTTTGATGACTACCTCTATGCTGGTTTTGTTGATTATTTCTGTAATTATTACCACCAGGGAAGTTGTTTCCATAATTGTTCTGATAATTGTTGTAACCAGATCTCGCTTGAAAATTCTGTTGAGGGTTTGGTCCTCGAGGATATTGTCCCCGGTTATTTCCACCCATGTTATAAGAGTTCCTTCCCAAACCGGCTTGAACCATTCTGTGTCCACCGGCACTTAGATGTCCAGATGGTAGGTTTCTGTTGAAACCAATAACTGGTCTATTGTGACCAGACTGACCTTCTGATTTGGAGTTTAAGACATTTGGTGGGTCTATTGCATTAGTAAGCCGTTTGGCAGGAAAAATGAAATCACTGTCATATTCTGGATCTCGAAAACGAAAGGTAACAACTTCATTCGACATTATATTAGGTAAACCTAATATTGGTGATCTCAGTGAGCCTGAGATTTTTATGTTATCTTCTGCTTTTAAAATACTTCCAGCCATTCCATCCAATACCACCTTAATTTCTTTTTCCATAGAATTAAGTGATTTCAATTGATGTTTAAGCCATTCAAATTTATGGTGCAATGGTCCAATATATAAACGATTATCACCTCTCTTATTGCGTCGAACTTCCTCTTCTGTTAATTTTTTATAATAAGGTTCCAGAGCTTTAAAAAGTCTACGTTCGTCAACAAACGGCAGTAAAGCTACTCCTTGCCAAGCAAACTTTTTTCCATTTAAATCAATTTTAAAATCTTCGGGATAAAAGTCAATAATTGGTGAATCTGGATCGGACATTAATGTAGCCCAAGGATCTGGAACGTGAGACGAGCTGGCGGCGGGAAACACACCCATCAACTGTTCTAATGGGTTAAATGGTTTTGTGCCTTTGTCAAAATTGGTCGATAAGCCAGTAATGTTTACAAAATCGGATGCAAATGGTGCGTAATGGTATGGGAAATACCAATCCCATGATGCACAACCTTGATAATAATATTTTAGGACCCAACAGAGTCCACGAACATATTGTAATGCAACAGAATATCGAAAGCCTTGGTTGTTAGTACCAACATCAAACTTGGATTCATAATAACGATTTTTAAAACCAGCTTCGTGTAATCGAACTTCATCATTGTCAATTTCGTCAGAATCGTTATCAAGACCGGCTTCTGCGGCCGTTCTTTTGCCTCCTTTATTATTTTGAGTTCTTAATTTTGCAGCTTCTTCTTTATAGTTGAATGCTTGTTTTGAATTCGACGCCCCCTGATTTAACGCTGTAGGTTGGAAAAATGAGGACACACCAAGGCTTTCTGCTTTGTATTCATTTTCGCGCATCCGTTTCTGCCTTGCCTTAAATACCTGCTCCCGTCGTTGCCTTTCTTTAAATATGTTATCTTCAACATTTCCCAAATCCGTTAGAATCATTTGAACACGCTGCAAATTGACTTCGCCTGAATTTGTTAAATATCCACCAGTCTTATATACACATTTTTTATATAATTCCACCAACCGATCCACTGCGCCTTCTCTAATTTCAAGACTTGGTAAATGTGGTAAAAAGTCGTTTCCAACAAAGAAGCACATAAACACCCAGTCATCTAAAACGCGCTCAAATTCATATTTAAATGGTAAATTTGGCATTTCTAAGGTCTTTTTGAGATATTCTCGAAGAACACTCAATCTTACGAAAATAAATCTAACTTCAGCGTTTATGGGAACATCCGGTTTGAAGCTTTCATCTTTCGACCCACTTGGATTTCCTAATCCTACGCATTTTTGCATTTCATGTCCGTATTGTTTGCATATCTCACATGGGCGAGGTTTGTTTGGTAAAAATTCTTCTCGTATGATTGTAAAATTTGGCTCATGTGTAGCAAGTCCTAACATAATTAAATCTGCATCTGCGCCACAGAGAACGTGTTGAGTATTGGGATCGTGATCTGGTTGAGCTCTTTGTTTACGAATATAGTCCATTATTTTATGTTCACCTTCACCAGGCACATTTGCATCTGACAATACAACTTTTATTCCTTTCCAAGCTGGATTGCTATTCATACGGTCATGAATATAATAATGTAAACATTTACTTAATCTGTCCATAAACGGGGTACCTGGTGTAATACAATTGGAATCGAAGTGTTCCTCATCAGTTTTCTCAGGTGGAAGTATATATCCCTTAACTAAAAGTTCGTCTCTAATTTTCTGGATTTCTATTCGTTTTTCATTTGTTTCTTTAGCAGCCCTGAAACGTCGGGACCTTTGTTGATTCATTTTAGCTCTTGGCGCTACACCGTCAATTGCCATATATAATAATTTTCGTGGGCGAACAATATGGAACAAACGATCAATGCATTCAAATATTGCCACCATCATTTCATCTTCATTTTTAGGTGCTGGCTTGTCTTCAGGATGTGTGCATGGATGAATAATACCATTCATATCCAAATACAGATTATCAAACTCAACTCCATTAGGATTGGGCAGAGTGGCGTCCTCGTATATTGTTTTCCCCGTGTTCGGATCCGAATTCTTGTTTTCTACACAATCAACGATGACACACGCATATTTTTTACTTAACCATCTAAAAAATGCCGGCACTCCCATTATGGTAACTTTTAAAACTCCAAATTTTCTTACAAATTGTTAAAACGAGGATTATTAATTCTTAACCAAATAAGCAGACAACATGGACAATTTTAATTATCAATAGACACTACATTGTGAATAGTAATGTAGTAATTCATTGCAGCTAACTTAACAACATTAAAAAACATTATATTTTTTACATAAATGAATATGTTAGAATATATAAACAATAATATTCACCAAAAATAATTGTTTTCTAGTTTTGAATTTAAAAGTGAAAAATTTATAATTTGTCAGTTATTGAAAAGGGAAATGCAAATATTACCAAAGAATATGGGTATGGCAACACCAGTGTTGATTATAAAACAAAAGGGATCAAAAATACAATTTTGTCACTGCTGGTGATTTGTTTTTAATTGTGTACGTAAAATTGCTTTTAACAAATAAAGTGCTTAGCAAAAATAAAAAGTTTGATATTGATTCTATCAGTCGCAGTGAACAAACACATCTTAACCATCATCTTGTGAATCATGATAATTGCGAAAGGTCGAATACAAGTATGTGGCAAATATATGAAAGTAAAAATACAAGGGACTTTACATGAGATACATATGTATGAGCAGATTGCGATACAATTATAGTGTGGTATTACAACAGTTCTAATCAATATAAGATTACTTTATGTTCACATTGAGTGTTTGTTTTTTATAATAAATGAGAGTAATAAAAAAGTGTAATGTGATAATTGAATACATAGAAACAATACTTTATGAAGTGCAATTCGTTCACGGTAGTGCAACGCAATTGTGCATCATCGACGTTTCCTTTTCCTTTATTTCGTCATGCCAATTGTTATTGTTTGTGGCAGCTGTTCGCGATACAAAATGTTTGATAAAATCATTGAAACTCTTCATATTAATAAAGTGAAATACTAATTTTAAAAAATAAATTAGAAATAAAACATTAAATATTAAAAATTATATATATGTTGACGATTTTTCTTAACTTGAACAAATCAAAATACAAAAACAAAACAAAATGTAATATATCTTTTTGTCATTAGTGTCATAATTTCATGTTAGTGTTTATAATATTATCGATAATTCAAAATGATTTCGATATATGAGTGCTTACAGCTGGCTGTATGAATAAATTATCTTTGTTCAATGTACTTTTCTTACTATTAGTATTATTTATTATATTTTATTTGTCTTGTTCAGTTTTTAAATTTATTTATTATACTTATGCTGTTCTTTATTTCACAGTTAAACTATAGGTTGCGTTAAAAACCACGAAATATACAATAAATTGATAATATAACATTTATTTAATGGAATAAGTTAACGCATCAATGATCCAAAAATATAAGTGCTTAATAGAAATGAATTGGAAGTGTGAGATACAAAAATTAAAACAATAACTTAGCGAAACCCGTAATCACAACAAAAGCTTTAGAATTTAAATAACATACTAATACAAATAGTGGAAATGTATTAATGTTGTATATTTATCATTGTAAGACATTGCAAGACGTGTTTAACGTAAAATCGGTTACAAAAACACAACGATTAAACATAAATTCGGGAAAAAAGTGAGTTCTGCCAAAACTACGAAGCCCTTGGCTATTGATTCTAAGTATTACGTTTGCTGGTCTTCTGGGGTCAATGGCTGACTTCGATGCAATATATGAAGATGAACAACTGGAGGAGCATTATGAAGATCAAATGGTTGCACCCGTCCCAGAACCAATCATCATACGAGGTGCTGGCAACATGACAGTGTAAGTTGCATATACATATACACATACGGATATCAAAAAAATTAATTAATTAAAAAAATAGATTTTAGTTATATATAATAATAATGTTATTTGAACATTTAATTAAGAAAAAAAATTAGTATGCTTATTTTCTGATATATCTTTCGTTCAGTTAATATTTGATTGTGTACATGTCCCTAGTTTGTTGTGATCCCAGTAAATATGTGAAATTGCTTTAGACAGAATTGGAGGTTCCACTATGTGTTGTATGTTACGTGGTATCAATTTCTTTATATGCTGCATGTGAAGCTTAACTCTGTATACTTAGGACAATCAGCCAAAAATTGGCTGAAAAGGTGTCGCCTTGTAAATTGAATACGTTTGATTAAGTTCAAATTTGATTAATTAATTGTTTATTGCATAAATATTAAGCATGATCATCATTTAGGCAAATATTAATTTCCACTGGATGCTTTAAATCATTTTTCTATAAGCAACTAGTACTATTTAAAAAAAATTAGATATTTATCTATTATAACTAAGCAAAGCAACCTAAATTATTTTTAATTTACTGAAATTTTGATGTTTTCCACCATTACAGATTTGGTTTGAGTAATCGCTTCAATACAGAATTCCCCTCGGGTCTGGTTTCGCGTGTCGCACCTGAAGAATTCAAAGCAACAATCGGACGTATTAATGGCATTTTAAAGAAAACACTACCGGTAAACGTGAAATGGTTATTTTGCGGCTGTGTCTGTTGTTGTTGTACACTGGGTTGTTCTCTGTGGCCGGTCATTTGCTTGAGCAAACGGGTACGTATTACTAAGGATACAGTATTATTAATATTCTGTTTCCTTCGTTTAAATATCTTATAAAATTAATATATTTGTCCTTGCAATTCCATTCTTGCTGATAATCAAAATCTTATTTACATTTATTCTGCTCTGCTAGACACAAAATACGCTTGATAAGCTGCTTGAATGGGAGAATAGTCATTTGTATCATAAACTAGGCATACACTGGCGACTTCATAAGCAACAATGTGATTCAAATTCGATGATGGAGTATGTGCTGCGTATTGAATTTATACCGAAGACGCCAATTTATCGTCCGGACTAAATAAACATGATTTAAAGATCACACATCATTTTAAGCGGGGGGGTGGGGGTTTTAAGTCGGCCAACGGCTTTGAATGCGCATAGAGTGCGAAATGATTTTTTATTAGAATAACCATTGGGAAGACCAATACAACTCTAAATACTAATTAAAAAAAAATCGAAACTATTAGTTTGTATATATGAACTTATATGTATTACATATATACACTCGATTATAACTAATACACAAACGGTAAAAAAAATATTGATTTGTCATCTGTGCGCAACGATAAATGTAGAGTTATTATGAATGGAAATGTATAAGGAAGAGCATGATAAAATTCTATTGCAAACGGTTTAAATAATATTTTGGGGTTGCTTTAATTTACCTGTTTCTTGCTTTCGTGCATACACAGATAATTGTATATCTATTATCTTATGCGTATGTTGCTATGGTCACTTAGAAAAATATAGCAAAATAATTTCTAATGAATGAATTATTAAATGTGATGAAAAGTATAATAAAACATTTTTAATTTAATTTTTAATTTACAAGAATTTAATGAAAACAACTAATATTAATTGAAATTATATGCTTAAATGAGAAGATTGTATTCGCCTAGAATTAAGTCACTTACATTTATTTAAAAAAATGCTAATAAAGATTGTATATTTAAAATAAATTAAGGAAGTTTTTGTTTTACCGCGTAACAATTAGTTGGATCTCACTTCTTACAGTGTACTTTGAGTTGTGGATAAAACATTTGAAATTTTAATCTTCAAGAAATTGTAAGAAGAATGCGTAAGAAAGAGATTAATCATCACAAGGACTCAATAATGCGTTTAATCAGCAACTTTAACAGAAATCTCTGGTGCGCTTTTTAGTAATTAATCGATGATATACTTTGATTTCGGGGAATGCTTTACTTTGTAAAAGAAAGATTTTAAACACGGAAGTGTCCAATCTCTCGTCTAATTCTGGCATTTCGCTTAGGCAAAAGTAAAATATATTTTGAAAGCTGCAAATATTTTTACCATTACAAAAAAGTTAACTAAGAAGTTATTAATGTTGTTGAAATGGTGTACGGCTGTCACTCGACCTAGGCATTAATTTTTTTTTTGTGATAGCGATCACCCATTGGCAGAACACTTCAAAACTTTGTTTAACAAATAAATAAAATTCGTTTTTTATTTACATATTTACTTTCAAACATACCATTTTTAACAATTCAGAAAATGTAATTTATGAAACATAAATAGATTTTCGAATAAAAGTTTTTCAAGCTGTAGCATTAAGGATAAAATATTTTAATTTTTAGGAGTTTAACTTAAAGTTCATCTAAAATAAAGTTATTTTATGCTTATATTATCAAGTCTTCATGCGGCTTTGGAATGTTGCGCAATTATTTTTTTGTTTATATTGAAAATTCAATATTTATATAAAGTCATATTGAATTTACTAAATTAATGTAATGTTTGATCACATGTTATGCACAAAAATATTAGGAGGCACCAAAGTCTAGCTTTATAGTTTTATTACCTCTAATATCTTTGATTTAGGGAATACGTATATACGTTTTCACGCTGGAATGTGCGTTGCACTTAACTATTATTTTATGTTTAACTTATATGAATATTTCTACTTCAATTCTATTAACCAAGTATTTGTACAGGATCGGATGTAATATTATTTTCTTCGCTGCATTCTATATCTCCGGGCGGTTCTGGCGTTAGCGCCGATTTTTGCATCAAACTACCAGTACTATTATCTTGTAGATATGCACTAACATCATATTCATATTGATTCTGTTCATCGTCGTCAACCTCGTCCTCCGTCAACTCCAGTTGTGCGTGTATATTTCTCATCAATACTTTAACTTCTTTTTTACTCTCTTCTAATACTTCTTTATGTTCTACTTTGGGCTTATTAACTCCGTTGAGTAAAACCTTTGCATTTCCTCCAGTACGATCTTGCATTTGTCGTGTGTGCATTTTTTTATTATTTGTAAACTGCTTCTGCGCCTGTTTCTCCAGTCGTTTTTTACGCTTTTCCAACTTTACAGAGCTGCCCATTAGTTCTTTGCTCATTAGTTGAAACTGCTGAGCTTGTTCTTTGAATGCTTGCATTAATAGCGCGTCCTGGCGCATCTGGAATTCGTGTTCCTCACGGGCCAGTTTCATTTGATGCTTGAAAAATTCGTTTATTGCCTCTCGTTGCATTTGACGTAGCGAAATGGCCATATCTTGCAATACTTTCGGATAGCTCGAGTTGCGCTCGGTGTTTTCTGGTGACGCCTGAGCTCCTCCCTGTTGCGGAGGCTCTTGATGTATATAATCATCCTCATTTGGGCTGTCGTTAAGTCCATCGTCGTTGATTTCACTATTAAATTCCGATTTAGCTTGTCGCGATGTGGGTTTCGTAAGCGTTTCAGGTGCGCGTGGCATCCGTTTTGGCGGCATTGCGTTCAGAAGTGATGCCTTTAAACGCCGCTTTCGTGCTTCAATCTCTTGTACTTGTTGTTGCTGTGCCTGTTGACTGGTTGACGGTCCGTCTGGGAAGCCGTAAAATGGTTGCGGTGCTCGGTGTTCATGTGGCGCTGCTGTTACATGTAAGTCGGGCACTACAACTTCTTGTGGGCGTATATACGGGTGCACTGTAGTTTGATGCCCTGGGGTGGTGATCGTAACTGCCTGTGGATTGATAGTGGCAAATTTTCTAGTATATGTTAAAATGTTGGTGTTGGAGTTGCCTTTGCCATTAACGGTATATGTGCCACTATTATAGTGCCTAAGTCGTAATGTTTGTGATGTTGGATTCATGGTAAGTGGTGGTGGTGGCAAATTTATATTGGAATCGGCCGTTGTGATCTCACTAGGTGGTATCTTAGCGAAGCGAGCTATGCGTAGCGGTGGTAATGGTGGTGGTGTAGAAAGAGTTGGGTTTTCAGCTCCTGGCTGTGTTTGGGACACGCTAATGTTGGACTTAGGTGTGCTGGTAGCTTTTGGTGTTGATATGGTAGTGGTTGTGTTGGTGGTGGGTGTGAGTATCATTATTTCTGGTAGAGATTGCCGTAGTGGCTGCTGCTGTAGTTGCTCATCGCCGGATACGTGCCTAGATGGTGATGTAGATGCTGACGGTGGATCGTCAGGCTCTGTTACTTCTTGCTTAACTTCTGTTTGGAACTGTATGTTGTCCGTTGTATCCTTCTCTTTAATATTTGAACATTCATAACCTGTATTGAAACGAATAATAATATGAATTAAAAAATGTTCTCATATTTATGGGGTATTCACATTAAGTGCACTATGATCGTCTACAATAAAGCACATACACACCTGTATCAGCCGGTTCTTGCTTAACGAGCCCCAAACGAAAACCAAATATGGGGTGTGCCAAACCATTCTCCTCATCTGATTCGGGACCAGCAACACAACCGTTCAATGATTTTTTACTTCCCACACCATAGCCCCCTTCAACTCCAGATATAACCAATTTGTTTTCATTATCATTACTACAATTATTTGCTGTGGCGCCATTGGAATCATCACCATCGAGTGATGTAGCAGAGTTTCCACAGTCACTGGTTGAACGCCCTGAACAGTTGCTATTGACATTCTGCAACATTTTGTGCAATTCCTCATAGATCGGTTGCGGTATCATTTTCGGTATTATGCCATTACGACGAGAAGTCGTATAAGTCGATTTGAGAAATTTCCACTTGGTCCAAATTTGTACGTGCGATTTTTTTCGGAAGCCGCGTAAATGCATTATCCGCTCCACTTTACGAAACACCATATCACTCTTTATAGTTTTCACGCTAAGCATTTCCAGCGCTTTTATTTCCTGCATAATGATCAGCATTTCCATGATTTCATTGGTGCGCCAGAGATTGCGCTCCCGTGAGTGTTCTGCACGTACCGGCATTGTGTTGCTGTTCTGTATGGGTGTAAGCAAAGCATCCACATCGCCTACAATGCCAGTGGCGGTAGCTGCTGTATTCAATAATTGATTAATGTGTTGTTGTTGGTGTTGCATGCTTAGTGTTATGCTCATCTCTGGATTATAACCGTTAAGATGATATTGCAGTCTTGGCATAAGCATTTATGAGCCTCCTTTAATATTGAACCGAAAGCGAACAGAGGGTTGTGTTGTGCACCGGCTGAAAAAATATTAGAAAAATGAATTAATTTAATAATAATTTTATTGAATGTTCAATACTTTTTTTAGTATAATTAACTAAAGCCATGGAGTTGACAATAAAATAATCATATCTCACAATCTATTACCATAGACTGTAGAATTAGCTTTTTGAATAATATTTATGTATTACGGAAATCCTCTTCTGCTCTGAAAGAAGGGAATAGCAAGGTTACTATTTTAATTGGCACTAATTAGAGGGAATGAAGGAGTAACGGAAGTTCTATTGCTTATTTGAATGAAGTAACAATTGAGAAGAAGTCGGTCACAAATAAAGAATTATGTAATCTCGCTTTCGTTTTATTGTCTTAAAAAATGACTATGACTATAAGTGAGGAAATCATTGAAAGATCAACAATTTTTTGAGTTGTTTAAATTTTTAAGTAATTCAATACCTAAGCTTATTTTTTATTGGTGCCCAGTGTACATAACGGGAATGCTGCCGTATTTTTAACGGAGTTTCTCTCAAAACTACTGTGACAGGTGATCACGATAACAGCTAGAAAATACTTGAAAAGTCTCCTCATTTTGATTATTTTTATATGTCACATTGATGATGTACTACTTAAAAACAACCGTTAAGTGACAAGAAACCTATCTCTTATATTATTATGATTTTCGAAAAAATAATTTAATTAACGCTACATACAAAATGATGAACTATAGTAAATGTGCGCAAGTATAAATATATAAGTACATACATATGTATGTAATTGGATACAGTACATACGCACATATGCGTGATAAAAATTAAATTCCATGGAACATAATCAAACATACCAGCAACATCATCCCAATGCCGCAACTATTTGCTTCCCTACGCTTCCACGTTTTGAATGCTCTGTCCCTAAGAACGGTGATGGAGCAGAAATGACAAACTTGCGAGAGCGTAAACAATTTATGAAAGCACGTACTATAGCGAATGGCGGTAGGTTCTGTCGGTCGGTGTTAAACGAACGCTCTCAATTTAAATTTTTTATAAAAAAATTTCAATACTGAAATAACAAACACAACCAAGAATTGTGTATAAACGCTGTAATGTAAGTAAAGGAGAAATGGCTTCTCCAAACACAGTCGTAGTGGCAAGACGCTGTGCTCCAAATCCAAATAGCAATAGCAGAATAAAACTATTGTCAGCCACCGCACCGCACCGCACCGACCGGTATACTGTTGAACCGATTTAAGGGATTCCAATTCACAGCTTTAGCTTTTGCCAGCAACAACAATGAGAACAGTAAATAGGCAACGACGACATACAACGTTAATAACTATCGAAATGTCAAATAGCAAATTCTGCAGCAACGGAATTTCTAATTTTGCGTCATACCAGCATTTTGTGTGTTTTTTGAGAACCAAATCACATACTACACTTTGTAACAAGTAGTTATTGATATCTTCTTTTATTTTTGTTTTAGTAACGCAGACAATTCTCACTTGAATCGTTATGGTAGTAAGCAAAGCATTTTTCAATATTTTTAATTTGCATGCTTATGTGTATGTGTATATGTATTTGTCTCTTTACTACTCTTTTTGTTTTTGTATTGACACTGTAATCGCCGTCGTAATGAAAATTTCGAAAACCAACCGCACCAAGCGAACCAACGAGAATGACTGAAAAACTGAATTTACGAACTCGAATAACCAACTCGCCACAATGACTTTGGCCGTTGTCTGCTAGCAGTGGGTTGTTCGTCGGTAAACGACGTCGTCAACGGCATGATTTCAATACGGCTACCCATAAAAAGCGTCGAGTATCACAGAACCGCCACAATTCGTTTTCGTATTTTGTATACAGACAGACATATGTATGTGCATGAAAATGTTTATTTTCGAATATATGTTTCACCATCCCAGCTTTAAGTTTGCTTTCGAATCGGATTTGAGTTGTGTATTTGAAAACTTTTGTATGTTCTTCTTCTTAATATATAAAATTGTACAAAAACTTGCATACATACATACATATGTATATGTATATTGGTGTTTTTGAAAAGCTTTTTTGCTATGATATAATACATATACATATGTCAGTTTGTATTTTATAACATTTCATATTAATTGAAATATGATTACGCTTAATAATATGCATTTATGTATGTATTATAAACTATTCCCAGCATTTCGATACAGAATTTGTCCGCTCTGTTTTATTTTGGATTACATATTTTATTTGTTTTTCATCATTACTGTTTTTTCTTTATCTTTTTTCGTTATACCTTGACTTGTTTTTCAGTTCGTATTCCGGGTGTGCACTCGTCGCATTCGAAACGAAAGAGCGTAGATACGTATAATCGCAACTTTAGCGAGTAGATATCCAATAAACTGTTTTTGTTTCCTCATTTACTGATATTTCAGCACACAATGTACCAGCATTGTAGAAAAACATTTCGAAAACTCTGCTGTCATGCTTGTTGCTAACACATTCTCACTGGATTTCACACACATATACAAATACCAACAACAACACTTGTTTGATTGCAAGCGTACTGAGTGAAGTGCTCATTCCAACCACCTTTTGATTTGATTCTCAAACCATTCCATCGTTACCACGTGATGATGATAGATTTCAATTTAAAGCATTACCCAACACACCATTTATCTGATGGAAAGATCGAACAATCAAAACAAGGGGAATATAAGAAGAATCGAGGATAAATAGAAGTTCGTCTAAAAGCGAACGAATGAAGAATTCACCATCAGGTATCCAGCACATATAGAAATTCATTCAGACCTCAGCACAAGTGTTTTCAAGACTGTTACACACATAAGAGGTTTCCGCAGGTGTGTTCCAATGATGGTATCATATTTATACGAGTATATTATATTTTTTATAAAATATTAATCTCATACCCACATGGTTGTAAGTAAGAATACTACATAGTCCAGGTACTAACGTGGAAGAGAATGTTATGTTTACTAATAGAACACATGAGAGATCTAGCTAAATCGAGTTATTCTATGTTTTAATAGAAAGTAGTTCTATGTTAATCAGTTATTCCGAAATAGGGCGATAGTATTTTCATATTCAATTATAGCAGCTCAAAATTATGCTGCTAGTTGGTACACACGCCCTGTCATAAATTGAAAAAAATATATATAAGTAGGTGTGTATGTATCATCGCATATACATACCTACATAATCAGATTATTAAAACAATAATGTCGTGTAAGTAAAAAGCGAACATGAAAAATAAATAAAAAGTAGCATATATGCAAAAATACGAACCAAGTTCGGTTTTTCGAACTGTTTTTGTAAATTCGAATGTACCGAAAGCCTTACATACAACTATCGACTTCGAATTCCACCAGTCAAACACACAATAATAGCGAGCTTTCAAAAGAAGACGGTTACTTGTAGGGATGAGTTTTACTGATTTTGAGTGGAAGTAATGAGAGCAAATTGCGTAAACCTGCAGTAATGATTAATTGTGTTTATATGGATATCACATGGAGAGAAATTCTGTAGCTCTGTATCAATTATGTCAGTGTGTTTGTATTTAGTATATCCCCATGCGTTGCGTAATTCTGGTTTCTATGATTTTTTTTGTAGGAAACGCGGATTTTCTCCTTTAGATAATAAAAATGTTACGGAATTTAATTTTTGCAAATAATATGATAGCCACAGTAACTATTTTTTCAAGCCTAATTGCTCCCTAAAAACTCTATGGAAGAAGTTCTTATCAGAACACCTAATTGGTGAGCTCTTGGCTTATAATTCATTGGTATAGTTCGATTAATTTCAAATTAGTATAATTTCAATAATCAAAATATATTTTCTATTGATTTTTTTTATCAAAATTGTTATCAAATTAATGGCAACTTTGTTAAGGAAATTGTTGGCAGCGACCGTAAGTAGAACTTCCCTAACTACTAAAGACACGAGACTATATGTAAGATGACGCTCAGGTAAGTGAGTTATTTTGATGTACAAACACTTGTACATATGTATGTGCACTTGCACTAGCTGAGAGCAGTAAGATAGAATAGGTGTGGAAGAGAAGGTAAATAAATGAAATATTGTGTGTTCTTCAGAACATTGCGCACAGGTAGAAATGCAAGATTTTGCAAAGTTGTGAGTAATTACAGAGAGAATTGCGTTTATAGAAAGTAACACAGACAAGTGACTTACAAGTGTTTGTAGAATGGGAAAAGAGGAAAAGCCAACTTACCGGTCGTGCGCTCGCTCAAGTTGAAGATGCAAAAAAGAACAAAAGTTTCAAAATGCTAAAAAGATGTTGCTGTAAAATTCAGTTTCTGCTTTGTTGCCGGAGATGATGTCGCAGCCGTTGTAACTATGACCAAATTGTGTGGGGCAGGTTAGGAATCGCGATTGGTCAGGCAATTGGTATGCTGCACGCACACTTACACAAATGCACTGTTAAATGAAATAGTAGGAAGTAAGATTGAATTGGAATTGTAAAATAATCTTTAAGTCTTTTTTTTAATAATTTTGCAAAACGTATACATACATGTACATATGTGTAATTTTGTTTAGTAATTATTTTTGAAAATAACACAATTCAATTGTGTCTAATCTTTTGAAACGATAAATAATTTTCTTATCAACTGCGAGCAACTGATAAGTTTAAGATAACGAAACAGACTAACAACGTTTGTTTTTTATATTTAAATCAAATATTATGCATTGCCTTTCAAAAACTCAAAATTAACCGTTTTTAACACGAGTGCAACTATATTTTACAAAACCAGTTGCCACATTAACTAACAAACATATGTAAGTATGTAACTACATATATGCATACAGAATATTGTAAGAAAATATGTATCTTTGAGAACACAAGGTACAATCAACCTCAAATGAGCTACCAATATAAGAATTGCAAAAACGTTTTGCACACAAAACACATCTTTCGAGTTAGAACCGCAAGTCGAAACTGATTTCGGAATGGAAAACTTGCCAGTCTTGCAGTGAAATTACGAAAATGCGCTGAAAACAAGCGTTAGCGGCAGTACTTGATACGCGCCACGACAACAGCTCTTCTGCTCGACAAGCAACTTTTTATATTTATTAATTTTTTATTTCATCCATTGCTGTGTGTTGGTGTATTGAAGCCGGCACACATACAACGCCAATCGCCCCATTGTTCGAAAATGTCATACGAATACTTTTTAGCAGTAAGTAGTCAGCACCAGCAGCCGATACGAAAACGATACGAAAATACGAAGCAGCTGTTGGGAAATTGTATATGGCATGAAAACATGTCATTGACGACGCTGGCATTGCACAGTGGATTTTTAATATTCAGTTTTTGTTTTTTATTTTTAATTTTACTTTATTCAAAATATCCTTATATGTATATAGTCCTTATATTAACTAAATAAAGTAATAAACAACTTTGTATTGATATCTGGAGAAATTATGTATGTATATGAATATTTTTATATTTCTTCTAACAAAATAAACCAAGTTTCTAGTTTGATATATTTCGCAGAACATTTATCTGGAACAACCAGGGAGATACAACACCAAAAGTGATCCTCATCTCTGTGAATGAGGTTATGATAAGCGAGAGCCACTTATCTCTTCTGTTCAAATGTTATTAAGGATTTATACAAACAATACGCAAAATTTGCCACCGTTCATTTACACATTGACAACGCTGGATATGTCGACTATTATATATTTTCCAGTTTTTGTCGTTATCATCCATTTCCATATTGATTTTGCATTTAAAGGGTGATTTTTTAAGAGCTTGATAACTTTAAAAAAAAAAAAAACGCATAAAATTTGCAAAATCTCATCGGTTCTTTATTTGAAACGTTAGATTGGTTCATGACATTTACTTTTTGAAGATAATTTCATTTAAATGTTGACCGCGGCTGCGTCTTAGGTGGTCCATTCGGAAAGTCCAATTTTGGGCAACTTTTTCGAGCATTTCGGCCGGAATAGCCCGAATTTCTTCGGAAATGTTGTCTTCCAAAGCTGGAATAGTTGCTGGCTTATTTCTGTAGACTTTAGACTTGACGTAGCCCCACAAAAAATAGTCTAAAGGCGTTAAATCGCATGATCTTGGTGGCCAACTTACGGGTCCATTTCTTGAGATGAATTGTTCTCCGAAGTTTTCCCTCAAAATGGCCATAGAATCGCGAGCTGTGTGGCATGTAGCGCCATCTTGTTGAAACCACATGTCAACCAAGTTCAGTTCTTCCATTTTTGGCAACAAAAAGTTTGTTAGCATCGAACGATAGCGATCGCCATTCACCGTAACGTTGCGTCCAACAGCATCTTTGAAAAAATACGGTCCAATGATTCCACCAGCGTACAAACCACACCAAACAGTGCATTTTTCGGGATGCATGGGCAGTTCTTGAACGGCTTCTGGTTGCTCTTCACCCCAAATGCGGCAATTTTGCTTATTTACGTAGCCATTCAACCAGAAATGAGCCTCATCGCTGAACTTTTGTTCATTTCGATAAAAAAGCGGATTTTCTGCCAACTTTTCTAGGGCCCATTCACTGAAAATTCGACGTTGTGGCAGATCGTTCGGCTTCAGTTCTTGCACGAGCTGTATTTTATACGGTTTTACACCAAGATCTTTGCGTAAAATCTTCCATGTGGTCGAATAACACAAACCCAATTGCTGCGAACGGCGACGAATCGACATTTCACGGTCTTCAGCCACACTCTCAGAAACAGACGCAATATTCTCTTCTGTACGCACTGTACGCATTCGTGTGGTTGGTTTAATGTCCAATAAAGTAAACTGAGTGCGAAACTTGGTCACAATCGCATTAATTGTTTGCTCACTTGGTCGATTATGTAGACCATAAATCGGACGTAAAGCGCGAAACACATTTCGAACCGAACACTGATTTTGGTAATAAAATTCAATGATTTGCAAGCGTTGCTCGTTAGTAAGTCTATTCATGATGAAATGTCAAAGCATACTGAGCATCTTTCTCTTTGACACCATGTCTGAAATCCCACGTGATCTGTCAAATACTAATGCATGAAAATCCTAACCTCAAAAAAATCACCCGTTACAATATTTTTTTTTTGAGTTTTTTTAAGAGCTTCTGCCGCTCATCTACTATTCATATTAAAACAAATAAGCTTACCAATTAAATATTTTATCAAACTATTTATTTACAAATATTTCGGTTTTGCTTGCTATTTACAGTTGCCCGCATTGTAATGAGGTTTTTATAAGAAAAAAATATAAAAAATAAAAAAAATAAAAAAAATAAAATAAATTGAACAATATTGTATATAATTACTGAAAGCCATATTATCTGTATGTATTCATGAAGTTGCTTGGCGAAAAATTACAACAAATGCACGCTCTCACTTATAATTACTTATAATAATGGGAAAGTTTTCCAATTCTTATCGGACAGTTTGAAATAGCAAGAATTTCAAGTAACTGTTAAATTATAATGCACATGTAAATTGTTTATGAAAATATGATGATATAGAGATAAATTCAAATATTCATAAGATAAGATAGTGAGCTTAGAGGCTATCAAATAAATAATATAATAGTAAAATCGCTTAAAAATAGTGTTAATTAAAGTTGAAAAATATAAATACCGCTACTGCGTGATGCAAAGCAAGAAATTTGTATATAAAACCCATATACCGGAATGTGATTGTTTCAATGCGAGCGTAACAGAGAGATAAGCAGTCAGGAAACTCATAAAATCCATTCTTTCCCCGAAATCTAAACTTCTCAGCAAGCATAGATGCTCTCTCATATATTTCAATAAACTAAATATAAATTTCCCTATTCCTATCGAGGGTATATATATATATAAATAAATTGTTTAGTAATAAATATATTAATAATTTTCGAGTGAATTGCTGTACTTTCAATAAGAAAACAGCTGTTCGGCGTTTAGCTTTATTTATCAGCTTCCTCTAAGGGAATGTTTGAAGTCAAACAGTTGCTACATTTTCAAATTCATACATTTTCGAATTCATTTATTTATATTATTTCTATTAACATTTAAAGAATATGGTTTTCGTGGAACTTGTGAACCATATGAAACAAAAAAAGCTCAACTGAGCTTTGAACTAGTATGTGAAAAACTAAAAGCTCCTGAATTCTTTTTAAATAATTTTCTAGTCAAATATCAGTAAATACTGAAATGAGGGTTTGGACAGTATTACCTTAACAAACCAATAGAATTGCTGGCATGATTTGCATACACTCAAATACATAGTCATAACTAAGTTCAAAAGTGAATAAAATAATATGACAAGAATTATCGATTTTTAAATATACATTGACATAACAAGTACATATGCTGCTCTTTGTAAAAAGCGTAGGACATTATTTAAAACATATGGACATGTACATGGTTCCTCCAGTAATGCAGTATGAACTCGAACTAGGCCAAAACTTAATGACGTTGCTTTACAATAAGCTTGGTATTCGAACTATAATGAGACTGGTATATTTGTGACCAAAATCAATTGCCTACTTCTAGGACGTAAACACGTGCAAAATTCATTAATATGTGGATAAGAGACAGTCGCCTCTTTAGTTCGACTGTGTTGTGTACATACTAGTTGTAGAGTAGTTTATTACGAGTTGATTTGGGTGAAGGGTTTAAAGTCATTCCCCACAGACTCAATAAACAGATTATGAGTCATTATTTAAATATTAGAATATGTCTATGTATGCTTATACATATATGGAATAAATATTTAAAATGGAATAGAAATACATATTTGCAACATAAATTGTTCTAAATATGTAAACGTGCGTAAAATACATATATTGAGTCACTCACTCACACAGCGTCAACTAAAACTGAGGCAGTTGCACAATCTGCACAGTGAAAAGTTAATGAACTGATGACAACTATACGAATACACCACTAACTGGTCATAGAAGTAGATGGTTTAAAGGATGGCGCGGTAAGCATTCGAAAATGGTATTGACTTGCGAAAAACCGGTTCAAAAACTACTAAAAATTCTGTCTGAACTAACCTAAAATAAACCAAAACATAAAACAGAATCTACGAAAATAGCGCACAAAAACACGATTTGTAGTAGCGATTCAAAATAGAATACAATTGAGAAGAGCAAGCGGTTGCAGAAGTATAGAGCGTAGCTGAGAATAAGAGCTTAGAATACATCTTCGTTGGAAAATACTGGTAGATTACGAAAAAAAGTAATGCTGAAATTATGAGTGTATGGTGCTAAAGTACATTTTAATGTGTGTGTATGTGTTGAATTATAAGCAAACTAGCGCTTACAAAACTTTCGAGATACGATAAATAAATATGTATGTATTGAAGTCTAAGAATTTTCAGATGAATGAACTTTAAGGCTTACATGCTATTAAACGATTCAAACATATACATACATACATAAGTGTGTATATAATCTATATATGTATATGCCGTCGTACGTTGCCCCGTAAAAAACATGATTTAGAATTAGTTTTGAATTAATACAACAATTTCTATGTTAGATAAAATAGATAATCCCGTTATATTAATATAATATAGCCTTACTGAAATTGAATTTTTAAACAAGAAAATTGAAAATTTTATAAATCAGTTCTCTTAAAATGGGAATACTTTTTCAAACCTGGTAGTTTGAAGTATTCTGGGGTTGTTCGAAATATTTGAAATGTTCTCAAGGATTTCTTTCGCTTCCATCTTATGCGATTTTCAAACCTTAATGTTTGCTCTTTCAAGATTTTCTCATTATTATTAGTTTTTATTCTCCGAAGATTATTCAGTGCTGATGGGACTTTTTCTCTATATATTGCAAACACTGTCGGTTAGTCACAAAATACTTAAATATTTTAAAATACTTTTCTGTTTCTTCATTTGAATTATTCATTATTAATTAAAACTAATTCATAAAAATTTCTTTATAATCAGAAGAACTGAGCCAATGCTATCAACACCACATCGTTTTCTTCAATAAACGTATGCGCTCGTTAGTAACTCGCTTGCCAAAGTAACATTGAGAATTTGCTTCTCAAATAATTTACCGATTGATAGCAAATGCTGAGTAAATGTTGACTTTGATTTTGTAAGTATTCTTGTGTCGGAGAAATACTGCTAGTGGATGAGCGTACATTTGCAAGAGCATGTGTGAGTGCAAGTTCATTTTTGTTTTATATCTGCGGCCTTCACTTTATGCCATGATTTATCAGCATGTTTGTTTTGATTACACCTTTCTATGCAACCGGCAGTGGAGTATGTTGTATATATACAATAAGAGCGCATGTTGAGCAGAAATCAGCAATTCATGTAAACACAACATGTTTGCAAATAGTTATTCGAACCAAGAGGGTGTATGAGAAAAATTTAGAGCTGCTGTAAAATTGAGAGATTTGTGAGAGTGTAAAAAATCCCAAATGCGGCATTTTTTGAGCGACTGATGGTAGAAATTATTGAGCTATCCAAATAAAATAAAAAAAAAAATAAAATAAAATTGAGTATATACTTCCAATGATAGACTTTTGGACCATGAGTTTAAGTTGTAGGTTAGGTTTATAGTTTGTACTCATAGCTTTGGTAAATAATGACAGGTCACTGCTGGCTAGTCTTCTTGTCTTGGCTCTTAGTAAAGTTTAGTTATTAAAAAATATATATATTGTATAGTTAGAGTTGCCAATAGCTTAAAAATTCGTTAATTGATACATGGAGTAAGCCAACTGTTGCTTTCATTATTTTAATATAAGTAGTATCGCCATGCATTTCCTTACAAATCAGCTACGCACCGTGGGAACGTCCTCGTTTGTGGCCGATTTGCGTTCCTCTACAATCACATCAGTCATATCTGTTGCGCTCTGCTCGCACAATTTCATTCAACAATCCATCAAATCGTCAGCTCATCTACCCTTGTCGTGCACTATGAGTGCTAAGCTATTTTCTTATACAAGCTAGATTCCTATATTATGCGGGGAAATGTATTGTTTTTGGACACTTACTTTCCCCATCACTTCATATTTACCTCGCTCGTTCATTTGTTGCTTCCGAAACTATTCAATGTGCCTACGTACATATGTTTTAAAGTGGATGATGCGCGCGCATAGCATACCCAGTAGGAAAACATAGTTTTGCATTTTTTTTTTTAATTTTTTTAATATCAACATTTTAATTAACGGCGATGTATTTTTATTGTATTTTAATTATTTGAATTAATTTTTTTTATCTTTTTAATAAAATATATATTTTTTATATTTTTTTATACATGCGGCAATAACAAGGAAACCTATGTACAATAATATTCAAATTATTTGCTGAATTTACAATCATAAAAATCAGGTAAAATATTTACGTATGCATTATATTCAGTCTCTTTTTGTTACACATTTAGAAAGTTAAATTATTTTTAGATTCCAACGATCCACCCACCCACATACACATCCTCATATGCAAGTGCTCTCGTTCATAGGAAAATATGAAAACCACTAAAATGAAAAGTGTATTACTGATGCTGCATGAAGAATGAATTGTTTGGAAAATGCTTATAAGTTTCATGGCAGTGTTTGTTGGCCACAGTCGTTTGCGCGCTACGCAAGTGTCCGTGCGCTTTTCTGCTGCTTCATACGAGTGCTCGTCATTAAGGCGATTGTGTGAATTCTATTCCGTACTCGGCAATCTAAATTTACCTATGGAGATTTGTGTTGGTGTGCAATAAAAAGTTATATGGAATTTTGAGCACTTCAAATCAGCGCTAAGCGCTGTGCAAAAAATTATTGAAGTCATTTTGAGATTTTGAAATTGTTTAATGCAATTGCCGCTTAATTGTTATCAGTGCAACGTAAAAATTCGTGAAATTGTAAATAATACTTTATAGCTTTGCTCGAGTGAAAATTAATAAAATATAAAATACCAAAATAATAAAATGTAGTGCAACAATCTTTATGAATAACTAAAGAATAACAATAAAAATGCGTTTGTTTTTGCAGCTGGAATATCTTTTAGTGTGTGCATATATTATATATATTTATATATATATATATATTATGAGAAATAATGCGTATGTTAAATGATTTCGTGTGTGTTATTGAATTCAATTAATTACCATAAAAACAAATGACTTTGCAAAATATGATAAATAAATATTGAAATTGTCTAAAATACAAAAGCAACTATTTTGGAACATCATTGCTTGCGTAGAATGGTAAATAATTTCATATCATAATAATAATTTTAAGCGCCGAAAATAGCGATAATTTTATTAACTGTTGTTCTGTTCTATATATTTTTTTTCATATAAAAAATTTGTCAATAACCTTTCTCAATATAAGCTTATGGCTTGTTTAAGTAGCTATTAAATAAATATTTTTTATTAATATTGCATAAATATGCATAAATTGTTATTTTGTTATTGTTACTCCACTATCTACCTTCAAGTAATATAAAAGTAGTAGAACAGTTCGGTTACTCATACGCCATGTCGGATGAGCTTTGATCACACTGCCACTTAGTTGTAATGCTTGGTGAATTCAATAAAACTTAAATTTTGTTTTTAAATAGAAACACGTGCACGTGCAAATACTCTGTGAATATATAATATAAGCATATGCATATACAAAATAGGTGAATAATGTATTTAAAAATTGCGAGCAGCGGGAAACTGAAATGAATTGGCAATTGAAGATATTATTTAAGATTAAACATGCACAAATACGTTTACTTATATTTTATAAAATATATTATATTTAACATTTATGCCGCATAAAAATTTTTAACTAAAAAAATTGTGAGAGGAAAGACATAGCTTGAGTTAAAAATATTCGATTGAAAGGTACGTTGAGCTTAATGTTGCATAAAAAGCCTTATGAATGCGATAATTATAATAAATTAATTTGTTAGCAATGAATATTGAAAATTCACGCGTGCTTACTTGAGTATTTCTCAGTTAAATAGAAAAAAATGAAAGTGCGTGGGGCGGCGTTGATGGCTTGGGTAATTGTTTTCACTAAGCCAAAAAATTATAATTATTTTTGAGCATTATAAAGAGTATGCATCACTAAAAAAGCAACGTAAAAAACAAAAAAAAAAAAAAAATAATACTCTTGCCGCAGCGTTCGTTGATGGATACTCCAGTTGTTGCACAAATAAATTCTTCAATTTCATTGATCACTTTTAGAAAAGAAATTTTTGATGAAAGAAGTAGTAAAGTAGGTGGAAACAAATACAAAAACTTGCAATTTTTTATTTATAAAATTTTTATTTATACAGTCTAATATTCAATTTTCATTTTTGGATCAATCGGCCGTTAATGCTTAAAATTCAAAAATAAATGGAAATACTGTTGCAAGTCCAAAAATAAACTACATATTAGCAGACATCTTTTCTCTGTAAAACGTTGTTATTTTTGTTATTCTGACTTCTGCTGGCTCTTTGTCTTTTCTTTAAGTTTTCATTAATTAAAAAGTTAGTTAGAGAAGTTAATAAGAATCTGGTCATCCATAATGTACGAGTTCATATTAAATCTCACTTATGAAATTAATAAGATTTATACCTCAAAAGTGATCAAAGTCTTTATGCCGTCTTACGTACTTAAAGTATGTACATATGTGTTTGTATTATACTCAACGTTTACCTTCACTTATGTTTTGTTTATTACCAGAACGGGAGCAAACATTTTATATTTAGCTTTAAAATGGAAATTATTAACAATTGAGCAGGAAAATATATATGCATATAAATAATAAAACTTATTGCATGCATAAATGTTTATGGACGAATGAAGACGTAGACGTCAATACATAACCCTTTCATGCCCAATGCTGTCTATAGGCAACATTGTACTTACCGGCTTTTAATTATCGTTATTTAAATATTTTTGACCAGCAGTTTTTTTTTCAAATATGTAGACTTATGTGTTGTGCAAGCTTACAGTTATTTTTTCTGATATGAGTTGTGCACCTGCTCATTCAGTAGGCGTTCACCACAGAGTGAAATTGGCAAAAATCGTTTCGCGAAAAAAGTTATACAAAAGATAAGAGAGTTATTTAAAAAAAAAAACTGTCATGAGAAAAGTGTTTAGTTGATTTATAATAGTGATGAGCGATATTGCTACTGTGATTTCAGTGATTGCTATTTTTAAATAACTGTAATTTTATATTGCTATTGCGATCACAACAAAAAAACGAATATATGAGAATTTATACTCCACATTTTTTTTTTTTAATTTTTTACATTTACATTTTTATTAATTTTAACAATATCCAAAATTTACCTGCTTTTGTAATAACAATTATTTAATTAATAATATTAGGTACATTTAACTGCTTTTGTAATCACCGTACCCAAAATTATCAAAATCACAACTAAAATTTCTACTGTGATCACTAAACAGTGATTGCTACTTTCGAACTGATATTGTTACTAAACAGTGACTGCTACTTTCGAACTGATATTGATACTGAACAGTGATTGCTACTTTCGAACTGGTATTGCTACTGAACAGTGATTGATACTCGAACTGGTATTGCTACTGAACTGTGATTGCTACTGAACAGTGATTGTTACTCTTCGAACTGCTATTGCTACAGTGATCGAATTAGAATCACTGAACTGCTATTGCTACAGTGATCGAATTAGAATTACTGAACTCGTATATGTACTGTGATCGAACTGTGATTGCTACTGAACAGTGATTGTTACTCTTCGAACTGCTATTGCTACAGTGATCGAATTAGAATCACTGAACTGCTACTGTTATAGTGATCGAATTAGAATTACTGAACTCGTATATGTACTCTGATCGAACTCAAATTACTGAACTGCAATCGCGATTTTGATCACAGTTGCTATATGTGATTTTTCAATCACAGTGAAAAAATCACCTGTAGTGCAATATCGCTCATCACTAATTTATAATAATTTAATAGGACTTTGAAATTTTGATCACTTCATATTTGAGTTAAGACTAATATGTATATATATCTGTCCTAAAAAAATGTTAGCTCCTCCCATTTTAATTCGAGCATGAGAGGGTTAAAAGCACATACTATATACATATGTACATGTATATATGTATATAAATTAATACATATATATATATATATAAATGTGCATAATCATGCCGCTTGAATTCAACGGTCAAGAGCGCGCGGTAGCTTGTATAATAAAGTGATGTATGTGTATGGAAGAGATCCGCCAAATTTTTTATTTCATATATATTAAAAGTAAATAAAAGATTTTACGGATGCACACAAATAAACAACTGTGATCACACACACATACTTATATGTATGTTAATGGGCGCTCAGCAGGACTAAAGTAAACATAATTTTAACTTATATATGTAGACATATACATACATATATTGAATATATTGAATATATATACAGAGATATATAAAAATGAAGATATTCTATTTGAGAGGCTGATATTCCACAGTTTTTATATTAATAACGAAAACGCTTAAACTTTTAATATAATATATGTAAGTATTATTATATGGCGTCTGCACGTGATTAATTAAATTGAAACGCAATTGAAAGGTAAGTTTTAGCACAGCAGCTTATCCAGAAGATTCAAATTAAATTGACAAACACAAAAACAAATAAGCCTGCTAGTTCTCATTTCTCTAGCGAAAATCTGTTTTGCCACAACAAAGTGTTAAAGCCGCCAATCAAAGTGTCATATTAGATGATATTAAAAAGTTCACATGTGTGAGGCAAATTGAAACACCACAACTGTCAGAAAATCTCAGTGCAACATAGCGGACACATAATTATTTATTTACTGTGGCATTTGTTGTCAACAAATACAACAATATTGTATTACAAATTTGTGGAATGTAAACAGTAAAGAAACATGTTGTTCGTAGTTGTGTTTTGTATTGAAATATAAAATGTAGCTTATTTTCTGTTGGTCTTTGATATGTAGACTATTTACTTCTTTTTTACATTTTGCTCAACGCTGCGTATGAGCAACATATTAATGAACTATAACTAAAACATCACTAAATTTCTTTATATATTTGTTTATTTGTTGTTATATATTAATGAAATGAATATTTTTATGTACATGTAAATATGACATTATCACGCAGGTTCCGCAATCCTAGTGAAAGTTAAAATTAAACAAGTAAGAAAATGCCAAGTTCGGGTGCGACCGAACATTTTATACTCTCGCAATTTACGAAAATCATCATATATGGTATATGAGGGCTGATGTAATTTCTAAAGCGATTTCACTCATTTTCCTCACCAAGCTACTCTATATACAAGACTATATGTTCACTTAATTTTGCTAAAATATCTCACATATTAACCGAAATATGCGGAATAAAGCCCACACATAATTAGGTATATGGGAGCTAGGGGAAGTTCTGATCGGATGTTAATAATTTTTGGAACAGAGACACACAATTAGGAGAAAAAAAAATTCCTCTGAATTAAATTAAAATATCTGAAATATTTGCCGATATTTTCGATTAAAAATTACCCTTAGGCACTGAGTTCATGTAGATATCCGGGGCCATGAAAAGTTTTACTCCGATTTCGAACATTTTTCCATAAGTGAAGCCACAGATGATATACAGTATTTGTGTAAAGTTTTATTCCGCTATCTTCATCGGTTCCCTATATATATATTTTAAAGTGAACGAATCAGATGGAATTCAAAAATGAGTTATATGGGAAGTTGGCGTGCTTGTGAACCGATTTCATCCATTTCACGTGTCATCAGGATTTTAAAAAAAATATCATATACCGAATTTCATTGAAATCGGGCGAGTAGTTCCTGAGATATGGTTTTTGACCCATAAGTGGGCGACGACCCATTTTCCATTTTGTAAAAAAATCTGAGCACAGCTTCTTTTTTCTGTAAAATTTAGTGTTTCAGACTTTTTCGTTAGTGAGTTAACTCAGTTTTAGTAATTTTCAACGTAACCTTTGTATGGGAGGTGGGCATGGTTATTATCTGATTTCTTTCATTTTTGAACTGTATTAAGAAGTAGCCAAAATAAACGACTGCAGAAAGTTTGGTTTATATAGTTTTATTCGTTTTCGAGATATATACAAAAAACCTATTTGGGGGCCATGCCCACTTCCACAAAAAAATTACACCCAAATATGCACCTCCCTAATGTGATCCTCTGTACCAAATTTCATAACTTTATTTATGGTTTAGTGTGTGTAACTTTATTTATGGCTATATGTGTTCCAAATTTCATTAAGGTATCTCAATTTTTATTTAAGTTATCGCTTCATGGACAGACGGACGGACAGACATCCGGATTTCAACTCCACTCGTCATCCTGATCATTTATAGCAACTTTGTTGCGAGATATAAAAAGATGTGGAATTTTAAAAGAAAAATTGAAATTCAGTACATCAAATATACCAAATATCGGATTGAAAGTGAATTTGCTTGAATTTCACACGGAAGTGAATTACAGAACCTGCCTGCATAACTACTTATTAGAAATTTTTCATAACAAACCAGACTTCTAGCAAAATTCTGCTTATCATTTAGACAATTTAATAACAACAGCAGCTACTAAACCTTAAAAAAAATATCAAAAGTCCAAACACATGTCTTTACCGCCGGCGCTTAAAGACCAGCGACTGACCGCCATCATCAGACTACTGACAGGTAGTGTCGTCTAACGTCAGTGGCGCGCACTTGTCAAATTAGATAACAGCGGAAAGTATCTGAAGAGTTATCAGCTTTATGCGGCGCTCTTAAACAAAAGTACTTTATCAGAAGATTTTTATGAACGGCCAGTGTGTGGTAGCGCCGAGATTTGCCGTTCGCGACTAACTACACACAACATACATTAGTATGTATATCTATGCGAAATATTTGTTGTTTTTGGTGTTATTTTTTCAGAGTCTTACTTAATTTATTATCTTTGCTACTTCAAAATATTCAATCTAAACTCTTTTCTTATATCTTCGCCAAATGCCATATGCATGTGCATTTATTTGTTGTTGTATACAGTAGATAATAAATGTAGTTATTTTTAAAATATGGCGCGTGGTTTTTAATAAATAAATTTTATTTTTTATTTTAATCTTTGCCTTAAGCATTTACGTTTTAGTCATGCGCCCAGATTTTTTGATAAAGTTAGACGGCCATAAATATATACATGATTTTGTGTGTTTGTTTGTTTATTGCGCCGGTTATTTGTTATAAATTTACGTCTTTGCACACCACACCAATTGTACTGTAATGGAATTTGCCTTTTGCTGGACACATTATATATTTATTACTATCTAATATTGATACGATTGATATGATTGGTCGAAGATTTGGGGTTCCCATATGAAATTGTCATTTTCCAAGAAGTGTAGATCGTTGTTTGACTTACTTATTCTTTTCATAGTACTCATATATCCATGTCCGTGTCAAGCAAGAATCACGTAGCTATTTAAAATATTAGACAATATTACTAAGTATATTCAGAAATATACATAAAACAATTTTCCTCAGCTGGTATGCTTATTTCGCAAATAATTTACTCGCCAAATTCTTTTTGTAAATATTTAAAATTCTGCCAGTAATCACTGGAACGGGTAATGTCCGTATGCATTACTTTAAACAAAAACTACAACAATGCAACCGAAATGGTTTCCCAGCGCATATCAATTTGCTAATTTGCAAATATTAAACGCACTTAATTAAATAAGTGCACTTATGGACAGTTGCTTGAAAGCGTTCGGATGCTATCATTTCGAAAAGCAACTTTTTCAAGTGCGCACTTATGTAATTATAGCCAAGCATAAGTACTATTTGTGCAATTATACATATTTACCTTGCTAGTTACAACCAGTTGTGGGCGCTTATGACAATAATGCTTTTGATATGCTTAAGCAGCGATAATTATGTTCTAATTGAGTTTGCTTTTTGCAGATCACTGTAGAAAATCGTAGATTCTAGTTATCCTGCATTCATTTTAAATATAATTTTACAACACAAATACATAATATATACCCTGTACAAGTATATACTCAAGCATAAATATGTGTGTATACATTAGAGAGCATATGCACCTATTTCTTTTATGTGCACAAAGTTTTGTTTGTTTTTCTAACCACTAATTCTCAATTTGTTCTACTAGTATAATTTCATATATATTTTCATAGTTGCAGTCATAATAGTTTCTATAAAATATTTCCAATGGTTATTTACCACGAAAACAAGGTTCTACTCATGTTCATGCTTTTAAAAACCTGCTGGACTCACAGAGTCGTTAAAATGTATTAAGTGTTAAAATATGTAAATTAATTAGAAATTTGCACCGGAAAGTAGAATTAAACATATCGAGTTTTTTCTTCCCTAAAAGTCATACGTTACTCCACTCCTTTGCCCTGAATTGTAGCCAAGTGGCTAAAAAATTTTAGCGTAGCAATTGTCAGATTTTCTGAATGAAATCTTTGAAACAAAATTCGCATGAAATTTTCCAACAAATTTTGTACTTAATAATCGTACATAATATATTTAGTTAATACAAAAATAAACACGGATGACAATGACGGCTGCCAACGCAAAGTAAATGAGAAAACGTGACGAATTGTTGCGTAGTCATAAAGGAAATTGGGTCAAATTCGAAAAGCAAAATATCGAGTAACCCAGAAAAGTTCGGCTGAAGTATATACTTATATACAATATGAAATGTTGAAAATTAATTGTAAAACTTAAGAAATGTGTTTTTAAATGTTTGACTGTGCGCTTTGGGCAAAGTGCTTCATTTAGAAAACATTACTTAGCGCGACTGAATTTGATTTTCTTATTCATACTATGAGTAATTTTTATTTTTTTAGTTTTTATTATTGGATATTCGATTTAAAAAAATCGTTAGAGTTATATGACCTTGATTATAATTTGATTATTTTATAACTTCGGGGGTATACCCTCGCAATTTACCCTACAAAAATACGCACACTTTTAACCATCCATTCAAAATACAATAAAATCTAACGATATGTGACCCCTATAATTATAAACAACCTGAACATCAAGTGATCCGTGAAAATATAAACAAACTTCATCCACCAAATCTCTTAAAACGTAAACAAACACACGTGACTCTCAAAATTTAAGTATAACTGTCCCACGTTATTAATCAAAATGCAAATTAATCTATGCTAGGTGAACCTCCGAAATGTAAATAAATTTTACAGCAAGTGACCTCTCAAAGTATAATTGAATTCGACCATATACGACCACTTAAAAAGTCAGCAATCCTGAACGTAACAGATCAAAATATAATAAATCGCTGTTAAAGGACATTGACGTCGATCCAAAATGTAAACAAACTCATTTCAAAGGTCCTGACCTAGACCAAGTTGTAAACAAACCACTAACAAAATTCACTGATGTCGTCTCAAAATGGATACAAACCCTGGCCAAAGGTCAATGACCTCATCCCAAACGGAAAACACACACCGTCAAAGGTCATTGATTTCGGCCAAAATGTAAACATATCCCTCTCAAAGGTCATTGACCTCGAAAAAATGTAAACAAACCCCGGTCAGAGATCACTGACCTCGTCCTAATATGTAAACGAACCCCAATCGAAGATTACTGATCTCGTTCCAAAATGTAAACGAACCTCAATCGCAGGTCACTGATCCCGTTCTCAAATGTAATTAAATGTCAATTAACACTTGTCATAGTTCTCCGACCTCTTCCCAAAATTAAAACAAAACTTGACCCCTTCCAAAGGTGGTTGATCTCAACTGAAATGGAAGCAAACCTCGACAATATTTCACATTGACCGCGACCAAATTGTGAACAAACCCCTGTCAAAGTTCAGTGATTCGTCCCATAATGTAAACCAACCACGACCGAAGGTCATTGACATGAGCCTAAACCTCTTCCAAAGTACACTGAATTCGAATCAAAATTTAAACAAATCTCTCTCAAAGGCCATTGACCTTGATCTAAATGTAAACAAACCTATGTCAAAGATCATTGACCTCGACCAAAATGTAGACAAACTCCGGCCAAAGGTCAATGATCTCTGCCAAAAAGGTAAACAAACCCCGTCCAAAAGTCAACGACCTCGACCCAAAAGGTAAACAAACCCCTGACAAAGGTCATTGACCTCAGCCAAAAAGGTAAACAAACCCCTGACAAAGGTCATTGACCTCAGCCAAAAAGGTAAACAAACCCCTATCAAAGGTCATTGACCAAAAAGGAAAACAAACCCCTGTCAAAGATCATTGACCTTGGCCAAAAAGGCCAACAAACCCCGAAATAAGGTCAATGACCTTTGACAACATTTTGGCCGAGGGCAAAGAACATCGATTGAGGATTCTTTACTTTTTGGATAGGTCAAGAGAGATCAGGTTTGTTACACTTAGAGGGATCACGTGGGTAGGGCTGTTTTGCATTGTGATGGGTGTTGCTTTGTTTTGATGGTTACATATTGGGAGGTTTGTTGATATTTTTAGTGGTAACGTAATATCAACTTTGTTTACTTTCAAGAGTCAAGGCATGTTGTGTGGAATAGTTACTCCAGGTCCACTTAATATATAATGTGATATAATACATTTTGTTATTCTGAATATTTGTTAACGGAACTCCATTTATAATCAATATATCTGAAAAAAATATTTTTGTTTAAAACGATTTTCCAGTTGACTTTGTGACGATCAAAATTACAAATTATAATAGGCATAAAACTGCATGTAAGCTGTAAATAAAGATAAATAAAAGATTAACCGATAAATCTGCTTATTGTTGACCTCGCGAATTATGCGAGATAGTAGACTTACATAGCTACAAGTCTGCATATAAAATCTGAACACGCGAACATATACAGACACACATAAGAGTACATAGGCCTGTATATGAGTAAGGAATAACAAAAACTTTTGAAACAAGGATAATTTGGCCAACACTTTTGTTTGCACACATAATAGTCTGCTTTGCGAATTAGCAGCTTCCATGCGAACAAAATAAATTGCTGTTGTTGATACACGCAATGATAAAAACACGAAATGTGAAGTTGTAGGCACACATACGCGTGCATTGGCTTCATAAAACGTGTTAAGGATTTAACACACATATACATATTAACTTGCAGATAAACGAGTCCTTAAATTTGCACTGCTCAATTGACATTCTTTTACACTTTTGCTTCGCAATTCATTCTTTTTGCCTCTTCACAGTTTCGCATGGACTCAATGCCACTGTGCTTATATAAAAATTGAATCTAAGTGTATGTGCGTCTGTCTTTTGTGTTTGTGTTTACGCGCAGTGATTTCGTCCTCTGTGTAGTAAAGCGTGTTAGCTTCGAGTTCAATGTTACTTTTTCCTCTTCAAAGGGCAGCGCCGCAAACATGGTTATTCCGCAATTTGTCGCTACTTGATCCCGCAACTGGCTGTTTCGAAGTTCAAATTGTGGAAAATTAGCTATAAAAAAACATAACTGCTTTTATTTTTGTGGCGGTTATTGGCTCAAGTTTAATTTTATTTACATCGGATGGCTGGTATGGTGTGCTGTTGCTTTAGGGTGCATGTAGAGTGGACGGTTAAAGTTTGCCCTTAGAGTTCAGAGCATAAATTATTAGTGTTTGCTATTTTGATGAAATTAAAGAGATATTATGAGAAAGTTATTTTTTTTTAATTTAACTCGTTTAAATTTATGGTTTTCTAAGCCGAAAAAAAATCTTTCAAATGTGAAAGTTTAATTGCATGGGCAATGTTCAAGGCTGGCTTATGGCTAAAATAAGGTCTTAACTTCGATTTAAGAGAGCTTTTAAGAGGCTTTGTTGAATTCTTGTGGTTAACAGACAAATTATGCTTTGGAGATTCATATGAAAGATGGGTGAATATCTAGTATTTTAACTAATTAAGAACTGATACGCAAAGCTGCTCAAATGTTACAGTTTTAAGAGTTCATTAGTCTAGATATCTAACCAATTCCTGTTTAAATATACATTTATTGCGTTTTTCTTAATAATGAAAATCATGCAAATGCAGCCTAAATAATATAGAACAACAACAACTGAAACTTTCAAAGTCTATTCTTATGCAGTTTAAGTATATAATTTCCCACTTCTTAAATCTGTATCATTTATAAATCTAAAAATAGATTTTTATTTGGAGTATTGACGTCAAAGAGTTGTTGGCGTTACATATGTGCACACATTTAAATGTTTACATTTAGACTACTTTCATTTCTATTGGAAAGTGAAAAGACAAATGGTTCGAAAGCGCATTGCAATTCACCATATGGGCATGGAATGCGCTAATAAGGCCAGATATTAATCATTTGAAATGGTATTTTTAGAAATACTGTAGTAAGGGGTCATTAAACTGATATTAACAACAGTTTTGAATCGAAAAGAGCGTGTCATTTTTGATAAGTTTTCTCTTAAATTGAATGTGGAATAGAAAGTAGGCTACAGTGGATGATTTATATGAAACTGATAATGGTCAATTAAGAATATTTATCTTTAAATATATATATATTTAATTGGGATTTATTGATATATGAGATTTTTCTAAAAGATACATTGCTTAATTTTTATAGATATTTTTTTAAGTACAGTTGAAATTACCTGGCTCGAATTACCATAATCTACAGAAAAACTTCGAGTCAGAGAGAAGGTAATTTCTAAGATTTCTATTGCCAATTCAAGAGTTCGATTTATGGAGAGCTTCGAGTTATGGAAGTTCAACTGTGGTTCCGCATTTTGTAAATAATAATATAATATTTTACGCTTCGCGCCAAAATGTAGGCAACGTTTTTTGGTATGAAAAAATATATGTATGTAATTTGTAATGCAATTCTTGAACAATTTAATTTCTCTTCGCAGAGCTGTCAATATCTACCTCCGCTCATTGAAAAACACATACAATAATTTGTGAAAAATACTGTACCATAACTTGTACTCCCATTTTCATACCAAAAATTGCGTCTTAAAAATTATGCATCACAAAATATAAAGTCTAATATTTGAAATGTTGGCATTTTGATTTATTGCAACCACTGTTTGCAGTTCTATCAGTAAAGTTTTTGTTGGTATACATTTGTTGCTGAAAGGGTAATAAATTTAAAAGACAACAACAACACTGGTTCTTCTTTCTAACAAAACGAAATAAAAGTGTTATTTCGAGATAAGAAATGTATGTCTGAAATGTATGCATATTATTTACATATACCTGTAGTAGTTGAGTTGTTGTGACATATAGTATGTAAGTATATGCATATGCAGTTTTTGCAACTGGGAAATTTGCATATAAATATTAAAGGTTACCCAGTTTTGTATTTTAAAGCACGAGTACAATCATCTTCTCCGAGCTGTAATCCCAGACCGCTGGCAGTAATTCCATTACTTGTTTTTTTTATTATCTCACCTGTTTTATTACATTTGATACACGTGTTTTCAAAAACAGCATTACTTCCAACAGAGATAGATAGGAATATATTGCGTGGTCATTTGAAATTTTTAGTTCAGTTTTATCCATTTTCGGTCCGAATTATAATGTTAAATGAAAGTATTTTTGAATTTTGAAGTCCATTAAAGCTCCATATGCGCAAATATCTCCTCTTCAATAATCTGCTTCACATTAAATTTTAGAGTCACATGCGCGTACACGGAATATAACCAACTTATCTTGACAGCTCATTTGACGGCTACAAACACACTGTACTCCCGCGCACATTTGTTACGAAACTAAATTAGCTTTGCTTTGTAAATATTTTACAAATTTGCAACCGTGCAATTTTACGGTATATTTCGTATATGAAAGTTTTCCCTTCTGTGGTAGCTATTTACGTTTAGTGCAACATGCATTGCCGTGCTTTTGACATGTTTGCAGTCACAACAGTGCTAGCGTTGACAGTTAGTTCAGCCTTCATTAGTCACTAACAAGAGTATTAGGCATAATTTTCGTTAGATAAAAAGCCGTATAAACTATATGATGCTTTCAATTATCATTTTCAACGTTCGTCCACCTTTGAGCGCGTTTACCGGCGCGGAAAGTTGAAGTGTAGTGAGTTTTTGCAGAGTTTTTTGTGTCAAAAAATGCAGAAATATTGTTTTGAAACATTGTAATCACTGTGCGTGGGTTGTGATTAAAAAGAAAGTGGTTAAAATTTGTCCCAATTTAAAGTGGCATGGTGCGAAAAATTCAATAATTTCTTAGGTGAGTGGATTTTTAGTGTTTTAAAATGCTTAGGCAATTCACAAGCTTTGTTGTATGTCTTATGTCATATTTTTATATTCTTAAAAATACGACACTTTTGAGCACCCTTGTTGTATGTCATATTTCTACATTTAATCAGCTGATAGTGAAAAATTAAGAAGACAGAAATGGTATATATCCGCGATCCGAGATAAAAAATCATCAATATATATATGCGATCATCCGATTTTGGCCTTAGCAAAAAAAAAAAAAAAATAGCGATTTTTGCTGAGGCCAAAACCAGATATATGTCCGTATTTTCCAGATATATACAATGTGCGGTATAAATTGGTTGAGAAGTGTTCGGGCAGAAGGGCACGAGCAAAACCGACCACTGACCGACCCAAAAAAAACCGGTTCTTCACAGAAAACCAACTACCCACTCGTCGAAGTTTTGCTCCAAAACGACCCAAAGCCCCACCCACCGACCGCCCACACTGCCACGAGTGTGTCCCAAAAAAACCGGTTCCAAAAAGTAACCGGTTACTGCAGTACTAGGCATATGCCGCAAAAAACCGAAAAAATTCGGCAGCAAGTGGGTAGGGGTATGGAATATCGAACTCAAGAAACATACCACGCAGTGTCGTATAAGTCATATTTTAATTTTGCATGTGAAACAACAACAGTGTTGGTATGACAGTCATAAAAAAATATGACAATATGACGATATGACACAATATGACACCTTGTGAATACCCTAGCTATTTTGTTCGAGAAATATTATTTTAAATTTAAAAAAATAGTTTGATAAAAAATAATTTACTGTAAAATCAATCGTTTTAATAATAGCACATAGAAAAAATAGAATTTAAATCAGTTCAACAGCAATTGCATATCCGCACCCAAGCATATATCACTCATACGCCATGTCACTCGCAAAAGTTATAATGACATTGTTACAAGTTGGTCATTATGAAACGTTTAAAGGTGGTTTTAGCTCATTAGAAAATTCTAAAGTTATCTTTTACTAATTTTGAACGTTTCTCATTTATATATATGTTCATACAAAGATATATATATATATTTTATATATATAGCTGCGAAGATGTGAAAACTCTACTGAATTCGTTCCGGAAATTCACTGCATACTAAAAAGTTATTTCAAGCGCTTCACTAACAGTGAGGAAGGAAGCATCAGCAAGCCTGGTGCGCCGCATCCCGTCACAGGAAGCTTTAATAAAAATATAGTTGCTTAAACACTAAATATTTGATGCAATAAATGACAAATAATTCAGTTCCTTTCACGTTACAATTTAATGAAATTTTCACAAATCACATTTAGCAAGTTGACAGCAACTGATTTTCATATTTTTTATATTTTTACTTCCTGCTTTCATTTGCATTAGTGTATATTCTTTTATAAATTTTTATGGCAATGAAATTGAAATAAGTAAATTATTTTATATTTCAAACAAACTATATCAAATCAAGTTTTATTCATTTAATTTGGTCATCCATAACTATACTCATTTAAGCGGTCGCTGACTACTACTAGCAAGAACATTTTTATTTATTTGTGCAACCTATAACAACGATACATACTGGTATCGGAACAAAACTTTCAGAAGTTCACTCACATTTTCCTTTTAATTTTTGAGCGCGAAACAGCGGGTGCTTTGAACTAATAAATAACGGCAAGTTCATGTCTAGAAGCCTTAAAGAGTGCATATCTATATATAAGACTGTATATAAAGTTCATGGTCTAGTTTCGCACTTTCAACATGAAAAAGGTATATAAACTTTATTATTTTTTTTTGCTGCCATTTTTTACGAACGTTTTTCATTTCATTCTTGCTTATTATTTACTCTTTAATTTACATCATTTGATAGCTATTAGGCTTTGATTGTTTCATGAAGTGTATTAAGAGCTAACACAAGCAATTAAGTAGTAGACGAGAGAGGCATTCCTACCATTTGTTATTTTCAAACACAAGTTTTCATATATTTATTTCTCAGTTATTATTATTGATATATTAGTGCTCTACGAAGTAATACTATAAATATACTCGATTATCTGGCAAGATTTCGAAAACAGTAGATCAATTAAAAAGGGGGTTTCAGTTACTTACATCGTCTCTCCTTCTTTTTCCCTCATTCACTGCTTAAAAAAATAAAATGTTGTTGAGCTTATTTGCATATCCGGTTTGTCTATGACTTACATGACTTATAAATTAATAACCGACAATGTGTTATAACTACTTAATTAATCATTTGTCAAACGTAATTGAATTAAATCGAGTGAATAAAATTTGTATAATAATTGATTGAATATTTTTGCTGACTTTACTATATTTTTTAACAGTTTTTAACAAATTCTTCTTCTTGACTGGCGTAGACACCGCTTACGCGGTTATAGCCGAGTCCAAAACAGCGCGCCACGTATCCCTCCTTCTGGCAGTTTGGCGCCAATTGGTTATACCAAGCGAAGCCAGGTCCCTCTCCACCTGGTCCTTCCATCGGAGTGGAGGTCTCCCTCTTCCTCGGCTTCCACCAGCGGGTACTGCATCGAATACTTTCAGAGCTGGAGCACTTTCATCCATTCGAACAACATGACCTAGCCAGCGTAGCCGCTGTTTTTTTATTCGCTGGACTATGTCTATGTCGTCGAATAACACATACAGTTCATCGTTCCATCGTCTGCGGTATTCGCCGTTGCCAATGTTTAAGGGACCATAAATCTTCCGCAAAACCTTTCTCTCGAAAACTCCTAGTGCCGTCTCATCGGATGTTGACATCGTCCACGCTTCTGCACCGTAAAGTAGGACGGGAATGATGAGGGACTTGTAGAGTTTGGTTTTTGTTCGTCGAGAGAGGACTTTACTTTTCCATTGCCTACTTAGTCCATAGTAGCACCTGTTGGCAAGAGTGATTCTGCGTTGGATTTCCAGGCTGACATTGTTATTGCTATTAATGCTGGTTTCCAGGTAGACGAAATTGTCTACAACTTCAAAGTTATGACTGTCAACAGTGACGTGGGAGCCAAGACGCGAATGCGCTGACTGTTTGTTTGATGACAGGAGATATTTCGCCTTGTCCCCGTTCACCACCAGACCCATACGCTTCGCTTCCTTATCCAGTCTGGAAAAAGCAGAACTAACTGCGCGGGTGTTGTTTCCAATGATATCGATATCATCGGCGTACGCCAGTAGCTGTACACTCTTGTAGAAGATTATACCTTCTCTATTTAGCTCTGCAGCTCTTATAATTTTTTCCAGCATCAAGTTAAAGAAGTCGCACGATAGTGAGTCACCTTGTCTGAAACCTCGTCTGGTATCGAACGGCTCGGAGAGGTCCTTCTCGATCCTGACGGAGCTTTTGGTGTTGCTCAACGTCAGCTTACACAGCCGTATTAGTTTTGCGGGGATACCAAATTCAGACATCGCGGCATAAAGGCAGCTCCTTTTCGTGCTGTCGAAAGCAGCTTTAAAGTCGACAAATAGATGGTGTGTGTCGATCCGTTTTTCACGGGTCTTCTCCAAAATTTGGCGCATGGTGAATATCTGGTCAGTTGTTGATTTTCCAGGTCTAAAGCCACACTGATAAGGTCCAATCAGTTTGTTTGACGGTGGGCTTTAGTCTTTCACACAGTACGCTCGATAGAACCTTATAAGCGATGTTAAGGAAGCTTATCCCACGATAGTTGGCGCAGATTGTGGGGTCTCCCTTTTTGTGGATTGGGCAGAGTACACTGAGATTCCAATCGTCGGGCATGCTTTCTTCCGACCATATTTCGCAAAGAAGCTGATGCATGCACCTTATCAGCTCTTCACCGACGTATTTGAATAGCTCGGCCGGTAATCCATCGGCCCCTGCCGCCTTATTGTTCTTCAAGCGGGTAATTGCTATTCGAATTTCTTCACAGTCGGGCAATGGAACATCTGCTCCATCGTCGTCGATTGGGGAATCGGGTTCGCCATCTCCTGTTATTGTACTTTCACTGCCATTCAGCAGGCTGGAGAAGTGTTCCCTCCACAAACTCAGTATACTCTGGTCATCAATAACTAGATCACCTCTGGGGGTCCTACAAGAGTGTGCTCCGGTCTTGAAACCTTCAGTTAGTCGCCGGATCTTTTCGTAAAATTTTCGAGCATTACCCCTGTCGGCCTGCTTGTCAAGCTCTTCATACTCACGCATTTCGACCTCTTTCTTTTTTTGTCTGCAAATGCGTCTTGCTTCCCTCTTCAGCTCTCGGTATCTTTCCCATTCCGCTCGTGTTGCGGTCGATCGCAACATTGCGAGGTAGGCAATCTGTTTTCTCTCCACTGCGAGACGACAATCCTCATCATACCAGCTGTTTTTTTTTACTTTTCCGAAAACCAATGGTTTCGGTTGCAGCTGTACGTAAGGAGTTTGATATGCCGTCCCACAGCTCCCTTATACCGAGATGCTGATGAGTGCTCTGAGAGAGCAGGAGTGCAAGTCGAGTAGAAAATCGTTCGGCTGTCGGTTGTGATTGCAGCTTCTCGATGTCGAACCTTCCTTGTGTTTGTTGACATGTGCGCTTTTCTACACAGAGGCGGGTGCGTATTTTAGCTGCTACAAGATAGTGGTCCGAGTCGATGTTGGGTGTTGGGAAGCGTACGCACATCAGAAAGACTGGAGACATGTCGTCCATCTATCACAACATGATCGATCTGCTTGCGAGTGATTCGATCCGGGGACAGCCAAGTAGCTTGATGGATTTTCTTATGCTGGAATCTAGTACTACAGACGACCATATTTCGGGCCCTGGCGAAGTTGATCAGCCTCAGACCGTTTTTAACAAATATACATACTAAATAAGCCAAGTATTATTCTTTAATCGGCTAATAAATTTTAAAACATAGATTTGAGCTTATATAAAATTCTTTTGATTGGCTTCATTTATAAATCTAAATGATTCGTAGTGTAAAATAAAGCATAAGATTCCCAAAGGTCTGTTTAATAAATATTTTGTCAGCTCATTTTGGATAAATTAATAAAAATTTATTTATTCACTAATAGCAACCAAAATGAGGCATTTTAATGGCATTTAAATGCTTTTAGAAATTATTACTATACTTAAAATACAAATTTATTTTCAACTATTTTGGAATATACGATTTCTAATAAAAATAAAATGATTTTGTTGATCATACGCCGCGTGGTACCTGAAGATTATTTATAAATCCAGTGCACATGACTAAAATAAATATAAAGTATAATGTTTATCACAGTGATGCAAGATGAGCAAAAAACGGGTTAATCAAATGGAAGTTAATCATGAAGAGATAATATACATTTAATATTTAATGTAAACAATTATAGTATTGATAATAATATACTATGGAAGAGTAAGAGCACCTCGAAAGTAGTAAGAAATTAATTCGGAAGTATGGTTGTGATAGCCTCCAGTTGAAAAAACATTACGTTGCAACATATTATATTTCATGAAAGGTAATATGTTTACTTGTTACACTGTGCTGCTTTGCAAGGGAACTACTCCATTCAGTTGTGCAAAAGTTTGCCAACAAAAGCCGCGTGATAACAAACCCGTTGGCTCTCTAACAACGTGACTACGATATCCAACTAAATAAAATAAATACGAAGCAGCTTTTTGTTGTCATAAGTATTAAATTAAATTTATTTCCCACTTTTCGGTATGATGCTTATGAAGAATGTCGTATAAAGAAGCTGATATCGTGTTAGTGGGGTAAACTGCAAATATAAAAAATAAAAAAAAAAAATGAATAAGAATGAGGGAGAAAATAATAAAAATAAATGCCTAAACCTGAGAATGAAATTGCTTTATTTTATGTATACAAAACAATTGACACAATTTCTTTTATATGAAAATCTTCCCAAATAAAAGTTCGGCATTTTAGAAAATTAGTCAAAGTACCTCACATACATTAAACTAAACCACTGTTTACATTTGCTCATTTCAAATAAATAGCCAGAAAATTACATTTTCGTGACGAATGATGAGTGTTTGAAAACCGCCAATAATCCACATGTGTATGTATATTAAGTAATGCCCGCCTTTGACGTCAATCATCGCAATTTTCCACCGCTAATTTGAAATTGCTCAACAATTTTGTGAAATTTCTTTCTTAGTTAATAAAAATCAATTACAAAAAAATTTTTGAATGTATAAAATTAGGTTAGTTATAATTTAATGGAGGTACTAAAAGATTTAGGTACATATTTTCTTAAATCCGATAAATAACAAAAAAATTATTAGATTTTCGTCTAGGCTTTACATTTGGGGTATGTGACTTGGCTGCGACTGTCAATTTACGACAGCTAGTATATAAATAATAAATATAATGTACATATATATGTGTGTATGATATATAATGAAATAACTTCTATTACTGATTTTTTTTTTTATATATATAAAATTTGTTTTGGTTTTATTGATATATTTAAAAAATATTTTTATTATAAAATTTCCATAATTTACACATTGTTCTACTGAGTTCTGCTAGGCTAATAACCGCTCATGATTATATACTGCACACATTTTACTACTAATTCTTCGAATCGTATCAGTAAACGGAAAGGAAAAGTCGCGTTGCATAAAACGAAACTCAATGCTCTTGAAACGCGATAACTTAATGGCTAGTGCGAAGTACAAAACAAAAACAAAAATGAAAAAGAACTTAGTAATCGCATGAAACCTATAAAAATATACTTGTTTGATGATATGTATGTGTGGATTTATCGCAAATACTTCATGCAATATGATTTTTTTGTTTAACGCTTGTTACTTGTAGGTACTGGAACTTGTAGATACTCATATACACATACTACTTATACATATGTACTCATCTGGCATTTCCGAAGGTTTTTTTATTTTTAAATAACAGATACATAACTGCTTCTAAACCTTCGAAATTTTTCCATATATCCGAGTTTTTAGTATTATTTGCCTTTTTATATTAGTACTAAAGAATGCAAAATTATTAATATCTATATTTTAGGTTTACGCAGAAAGTACAGTATATATGAACTACAGTTAAAATGGTATTGATGGTTGTTCAATATTTTTTTTTTCATATTAATGGGTATATATTGGAAAACGATAGGAGTTAAACCCTTTCGGCTGTTTTAAGAGTTTGCTGCTTAAGTCTTTTGTTTTAATATAAACATGAACTTAAACTGGGCGCTTTTTTCGAGTTCGGTGACCAAAAGGGCTTTTTTCAAAACAAAAAAACGTGTCCTGGAGATGCGGGGCATCGATCCCCGTACCTCTCACATGCTAAGCGAGCGCTCTACCATCTGAGCTACATCCCCGTTATATTTGAATTAACTCAAAACAAGATTATTTGTTCGAAAATTCATTCGAATTTCGAATTCAAAACGAACATAACGGTGATTTAACAGTTTTTGGTAAACACAATGGCATTCAAAAAGCGTTTGTCGTATGTTAACTAAAAAATTTCAAGCAAATGGACAAATTTGCAACTTCAATGAGTATAAATTTGTTGTGAATTTAATAAAAATGTGGTCAAAACCTTATACAACACATATTTAGAAAGACAGCTGGTTTCACTGTACTTCTAATCAATATGCAAGTCATGTTTGAATGCAAAGCTCGAAACGATCGAACGATCGTGTAGACAATAGTCAAAATAAAGTGATATGTTTTGGAGGAAATTATTGCATGTTGAATGCACTTATTTTTATAATTTTTGACATAAAGTTACCGAGCTTGGGAAGTAGATAAGAAATAATGGAAAAAAATAAAAGTACATGCTGTAATGAGTTCATTAAAAAAAGTAGAAGATAATGTACCGGTTTCACTACGGTGGAAACTATTTCAAATTACTTTAAAGTGTCATTTCTTATTTGGTCTATACATAATTATACCCCTACACCTCGATAAACACAATCATTTCAGTGTTTTTTAAGCAAGCTTTTATTAAGCCGCTTTGTTCACCTGACAGTAGTTGATTGATATGCGGGTCAGCGCTTTGTATTACTTCTTGCATTACGTTTTCAATTACCGTTACTTATCCGTTATTTTCGTTTTCAATTCGGAATTCGTATGCAAGTCAATATGTTTTGATTTAATTAAAATATAACGGGGATGTAGCTCAGATGGTAGAGCGCTCGCTTAGCATGTGAGAGGTACGGGGATCGATGCCCCGCATCTCCAGGAAATTTGTTTTTTGCAAGAAATAATGTGAATTATTTGTGATATTTTGGATATTAATTGATAGCTATACAGTGGAACTTGAAACATCTTCAGGTCAAGCAGAAAAAACAAAACGAAATCTTTTTCTATAAAGTTTTCTGAAATCAACTATATCAAGATCGAATTAAATAAATTAGTAAGGATATAATCAAACTATGATATCGGTTAAAAGCTATTACTTTCGAAATACAGTTCAACTTCCATAACTCCAACTTCTATAACTCGAAGTTCTCCTTAAATCGAACTCTTTAATTGGCAATAGAAGTCAAATTTCTTACAAATTACCTTCCGTAACTCGGAAGTCTCTCTAACTCGAAGTATTTTTGTGCATTATGGTGATTCGAGTTAGGAATACAGTTGAATTTCAACTCAATGAGTCAGCCTCTCTACAAAAAGTCAAAATATATATAAACAAATGTAATTATTCCTTTCCTTTTCCTTTAAAGAAATATTGATTTGAGAACGCTGAGATTTAGGGCCAATGGAAGACATCTGTTAAAAGAAACAACTCAAATGAATGAGTGCGATTCTGCGAACAAGAATTGAGTGCTATTTCTTCATTTGAGTGCGAATACGTCGAGAACACTTTTACAGCTATTAGGGGTGTTTTGCGCTAATCGAGTGAAATGGCTAAGTGAAATTTATTGAGCACTTTTAAGCATTGCGGTGTCAAGGCGAAATTAGAATACAGCATCAGATGTTTGAGTAAAATACTCAAATGAGTATCACAACAAAAATATCAACAACAAGTAAGGAAGGGCTAAGTTCGGGTGTGACCGAACATTTTATACTCTCGCAATTTATTTATTTAACTTTATTTATATTATATCATCCCCTCAATATAACAATTGCGTATAATTTTTTTTGGGTTTTGAGAAAATCGAGTTTAAAGTTTTTGTCAAATCAGATGTTGAAGGAAATTTTTGAACATGAAATTATACACTATTTTTTCCAATGACATTTTGACCCACTTTGTGGAAGTAGAATTTGACCAGACATAGAATCAATGATGGAGATTCTAAATATGCAATAAAAAAATAATGGCGAATGAGCACATACGCTATTGTTATATTGAGAGGACGATATAATACACAATTTGACCCACATATTCGTCATATATATTGTTTAAAGTCCATTGAAAGTTGGAAACCATAAACGATTCAGATTGTCTTCAAAGTTCAGGTATATAGGAAGGAGGCGCGGTTGTGAAGCGATTTGGTCTATTTTCACAATATATCATTGGGATGTAAGGAAACTATTACTAACCAAGTTTCATTGAAATCGGTCGAGTAGTTCCTGAGATATGGTTTTTGACCCATAAGTGGGCGACGCCACGCCCATTTTCCATTTTGTAAAAAAATCTGAGTGCAGCTACCATCTGCCATTTCTTATGTGAAATTTAGTGTTTCTGACGTTTTTCGTTAGTGAGTAAACCCACTTTTAGTAATTTTCAACCTAACTTTTGTATGGGAGGTGGGCGTGGTTATTATCCGATTTCTTTCATTTTTGAACTGTATTAGGAAGTGGCTAAAAAAACGACTGCAGAAAGTTTGGTTTATATAGCTCTATTGGTTTGCGAGTTATGTACAAAAAACTTAGTAGGGGGCGGTGCGACGCCCACTTCCCCAAAAAAATCATACCGAATTTTATTTCCATAGCTTTATTTATGGCTTAGTTATGGCACTTTATGTGTTTTCCGTTTTCGCCATTTTGTGGGCGTGGCAGTGGACCGATTTTGCTCATTTTCGAAAGCAACCTTCCTATGGTGTCAAGAAATAAGTGTGCCAAGTTTCATCAAGATATCTTAATTTTTACTCAAGTTACAGCTTGCACAGACGGACGGACGGATGGACGGACGGACAGACAGACATTCGGATTTGAACTCCACTCTTCACCCTGATCACTTTGGTATATATAACCCTATATCTAACTTGTTTAGTTTTGGGTGTTACAAACAACCGTTATGTGAACAAAACTATAATACTCTCTTTAGCAACTTTTGTTGCGAGAGTATAAAAATGAAAACAATAACAACGGAACAGCTGACTTAAAATGGCGTGTATTATTGACAATATATTGAGGATGCCTATATTGTTTACATTTATTTGCCGGTACGATCGCGCTCATTATGCCGTACATATATATGTATGTGTCTACTCACAAAGAGTCATATAAACGAGTCTAAACAAAACGTGCACATTAAGTTTTTGCTGTGCATATGTACATATGTATTTACAGAATCGCAACGTTTTATTTATAATTTTTCTCATTATTCATTCATCTATTTCCTCTATGTACTATATACGATGTCGCTGAGGTGTAGTCGCCGTCACTGGCACCCTCACCATTAACAACAAGAACAATAAGGAGACCAACAACAATAGTTGTGTGTACAGGTTTTTTGCTGCCACTGCCGCCGTAGGAACGAGTAGCTACCACTGCCATTGCAATTGCCATTGCTGACGCTGCCACTGCCACGGCTGGTGCTGGCTACAAGTACTTCGGCTAGTCGCTTGGTTGGCGCTGTTGAGCGTTTGCGCGGCTGATTGACTAAGTGACTTAATGTTTGGAAAATAAAATCAACATGACGCGCTCGAATGTCAAGTTAATAAGTGATTGTTGCTCGTTACGGTCACATCAGCGGACAGCATTACGGTGTTATGGTCCGACTAAGAATAACGTAAAGTAGCGATTTGCTTGCGTTTTGAAACGGTTCTAACGCGGTGGACCAACGGAAAGACCGTTAGTCAAATGAGCGTGGCGCTATTCGTTGCCTCAGTTGTGATCATAGTTTTTGCAATGCAAATAAGTCATTAGTGCAGTGGCGGGGGTGATTCGGGGAGATATGTTGGAAAATGACATTTAAGCGAAAATACGAAAAATAATAATATTAAAAAAATTAATCAAGAGAAATAAGTAAACAAAATATACGGTCTAGATTGTGAAAAAGTGACAATAGGTTTAAGGCTTTTTTTGTTATCAAAAAGTAAAAATAGCATATTTTAGCTCACATAAAGTGATGTAGGAATTATCATTTGAAAAAATTACGTAATAAAAAAAAATTTTAAATGAGTTTTTAAAATTTTAATTCTTCTTCTAGCTTATAGTGTCTGTCATATCAAAGCGTGTTGTAAATGTCAAAAGCGTACAGCAGTGAGATTTCTAGAAAAATAAACAAATTTTGTTTTTCCAATTTACATCCGCCGTTAAATCGCACAGAACTGGTGGTAGTAAAGATTGAAAATTATAAAGTCAATGAAAGCAATTTAAAAGATCTAAAGATGTAAAATAAAATGAAAATCGAAAAAATATTTGAATTTTAGCAACTACCACTAAATATATTAGCAAAAAATACAAAACTGCTGATGTGATACTTTCTTTTATTAAAATGAGAAAAAAAACAACAATAATATTAATTACAAACTTGAAACATTTTATAGGAATCTATACGGTGTAATCGGTGTAAGTCGATGTCAAAGAAAAATATAAAATATCATTAAAATTAGACAAGAAAAAATAGAAAACATTAACAATCGTTTATGAATAGTTAAAATATAGATTTTTCGTTATAATATTTACAAAATTTTTTGACAAATTTGATTTTCTTAAATTTTTATAGATTACATAATAAACTGCTAATTGATTTCGAAAAATCACATAACTATAATTGTTATTAATTTCTTAAGCAATGAAAATCAGGAAAATTCAAATAAAGTTCTGATGAAAGCGAAGCGCGCGAACGAAATTAGCAATTTATTGCAAAACAAATGACTTGGCAGCATGTCTAAAACAAAATAAATATATTTATAGTGTTTAATGGAACGAATAATGACAACGAAAATAAATAACGTTAGCTGACATACATATGTATGTATACGTATATATGAGTACATGTCAATGTGTAATGAAAACCATAAAAATGTACAAACTGTGAGAAAATGTGAGTAAATTATTATACAAATATAAATATGGAAAACAGAATTTTACATTGAGTACAATATTAGGGGTTTGGTGCTCTTATATAGATACCTGGTGCTTGGTTCTGATACAAGAGGTACTATCAATAATTTTAAGCAATTTGGATGATTTCTGTCGTGGATAACTTACAGCTTCCTTTTGGAAGATCAGCATCGAGGTCTTCTTTCTAGTTTCTAGTTTTCTAGTTTTGTGATGAGAGTAGTCACAGTTGTGGTTATGATGATAATCATTTTCTATTGTTGATATACAGAAAGTACTATTGAGAATTTATACAGATATTTTATGTTCTCTGACATCAATATTTTCATAATTTCACATAAAAAACCCTGGATCGATATATGAAAACAATTTTGAATTTCGTTCTTTAAGTTTCGTCGTAGCAGTTTTCATAAACTTTAAATGTATTGAGTATCTCCAGGTTCTGAATTTCAAAATGAGAGGCTCAATTCTTACGATTTTCTGCCACCTATTGATGAAAGAACGTCTGAAATAACTTTTCTGTGTGTTCGATGTTAGCTCTCCTACATAATTGAAATCTTGAAATATAGACATGAGTTTTCACACTAGTCCCTTAAACTAGATATAGTATAATATTATAATATTAACTTATTATTCTCTTTTTATCTATTTCATTACAGTTCTCCAAAACCAATGTCGACAAGCCATATCTCAAGCAGCATAGTATAACTATGTCTAAAAGCCAAAGAGTTAATTATAATTGTTAAACAACAAAGTCCATAATCACAAGTATACATTAATATTAAGTAAAATAAAGTAAAGTAAAGTAAGTTTCAAAAAGTATTTCAAGTAAACAGCTTCCAAAAAGTGTTATCAAATAAACTTAGAAATCGAACTAAACAAGAAAACTATGATTGGTGACACCGTGGATAATAAGGGCGAAAATGCTTGGACGAAATTACTCGACGACAAGGATGGCACAGGCAAAAACCCTGTGATTGTGAAGACCACACGCATATCGGTTGATAATTTTGAAAAGGGCAACATCAATGAGAGCAATCCGCTGCCACCCGAACGCTTGAAGGGCAATTGCAGCAATCTGAGCAGTGGCGAGGGTGGTGGCGGTGATACGAGTACCGATGGCATTGTTGGTGAGAGCAAATCGCAGTTAACGCGCAAAGGCTCACTACTTGGTTCATTCCATAAACATTTAAGACGCTCCTTGAAGGCAGTTAGTGAATCGAATGGTCCGATTACAAGGTAAGTGTGCGTTTTATTCACTTTTTTTACATAAGAATTAGAATTTGAAAATAATATTTTTTCTATATTCTATTAACAAATATGGTAATTTAGTGAGTGACCGTCTGCCATTGTTTTATCCTATTCAATTCCTACGGCCTAATAGTCTATTCATAGCCACGGTCTAATGTCCATTCAGTTTTATTCCCATCCAATTCGCGTAACACTATTTTAATTGCTTTGACGTTGTTTGTAATATCTGAATATAATAGCTGTTATTCTGGGAAGAATTTTTATTAGCTTAGCGTGGCTGTAAAATCAGGGAACATGAAATGAGTTAAACAGAAAGTAGAGAGTATTTAAGCGTATACTATGTAACTTGTTTGAAAATTTAGACGAAGTTCATATTTACTCAATAAATGATCGTCTATTTCTGCTTAATTTCTCAAGAAATTACAAGGGTTCATGCACAAGGGATTTATGCTGTTTTTGTAGTGTGTGTGTGCCCATAAATTGTGCTTGATTAGCCAGAAATTGGAAAGTGACGAATCAAACAAACAACTGGTATAAATCAAAGATACCGGTATAATCTAAAATAGTTGAAGTAGAAACGGTTACATAATTTTTGGTGTGGTATCCACGTAGTAGAGCAGATCTGAAAATGCTTAAATGCTGTGCTTAAATACCTAACTTCAATTCACTTATTAAAATGTTATAACTTAGAACTGCCAACATATTTATCTGTATCTAAGTAAATAAATGCGACCTGACTGTTAGTGTGCAGGCGAATTTCCGCACCAACTTATGGAAGCGAAATATGTAAAATACGAGACATTCCGATATAAATAATTGAATTAAAGAACATTTAAATTAATTTATTACCCGCAGTGAGCTGGAAGAATGAGCTTGAACTAAGTATCAGAATTAAGATGTGATTACTGCGATTTGTACGTAAAGTTGACCACAAAAGCTCAACAATAACCATTGTTGCTGTTGTTGTATAGGCATTAAAAGCGTTGCTGCCGCCACGACACGCCACAAAAAGCATAACAACAAAACAAAATAAAATTCATATATAATAGAGCCAACAGGCTGACACAAAAGTGGCAATAATAGCAATAATACTCATAACAATCACAAGCAATTAGAGCGCAGATTAAAATACACAAGCTTGCGTGGGCTGGCCGGCAAGTGAGAAGTGGCGAGGGTGTGGTGAGAATGTGCGGTGATGAGGTGGGTAGTTTGTAACGAATTAAGCTTTTCGAAGCATTGAAACTGATTGCAGACACACAGGCACACATCTTTTTTATGAACTTTATACTCGATGGAGTAGAATAAAATAAGCAACGGTTGGATTTTTATAACGAAAAAAGTATATATTTTTTGCTTCGGAGCAGCTTATCTGTAGATACACGTTTGTGTAGTAGCATACAAATATTTGTATGTACTAAATAGGCTGCATAATTCACACCGAGTACGTAGATTATGAATGAATGAGCTCACAATTAATATTGCGCTGTGAAAAAACCACATTACTCATTTCTGGGATTTTGTAAATAGTTTTCGTTGTGCTGTTATCATTGTAAAGCTTACTTTAATTGAAGTTTACAACAGCGGAAGTCGTAAGTGTGGCACTTAAAAAGCGGTGTACTTTTATGAATTTCAGCAAAGTAAAATCAATTACTGTAGTCTTGTATGTACTCGTGTTAAAATATTTAGTCAAGCTTCTTTAGAGTATTGACTATATACTCAAATGCTTATATGTTTAAATATTTTAATATAGACACACTTTACATTGCTGTTACTAAGATATTAGTTTTTAAGTTTTGATTTCCCTCCAGCCTTTAAAGTGAATTATGGCGCCAATACTTAGAAAATGTAAATCGCATTTATTTTACGTATATATAAATATATTTATTTTCAACTAATTACTGAAATATTTACTTAACCAAAATAATTTACATAAAATATGCCAGTAACAGAAGAACTTTTGCGCAAACAAACAACTCATTAGGTTTTGTCTCGCCGCAGGTACGTTAGTTTCTCCGAATCCATTACCAGTTACACCGCTAGAACGTTTCAAAGCATTCAAGATATACGCAGTTATATTAGAATATTTTTTTTAAAAATTTGTAGATATAAATCAAACGTGATGATAAATTGACAAAGCATAAATAATGTGAGTAAGAATGGATGATGGAATGAATATATATAATAGATATGTATGTATGTATTTATGTTAGATATTCCAATTAGACAAATGTGGAAGCAAAATTACATATGAAGATACGAAGATAAATAAAACAAGTAAGGAAGGGATAAGTTCGGGTGTAACCGAACGTTTTATACTCTCGCAATTTATTTAGTTAACTTTATTTATATTATATAATACACAATTTGACCTACATATTCGTCATATATATTGTATAAAGTCCATTGAAAGTTGGAAACCCTAATATTAGGTTAGAAGTATCGAGGTCATTAAGTTCGATGAATGGGGCCTTGACAACCTATGGTCCGATTTCGGTGATTTTTAGAATGGGGCTGCCACACTATAAATACAGTATTAGTGCAAAGTTTTGCACCGATATCTTCACTAGTGCTTACTTTATATATTGTAATGTAAACGATTCAGATTGTCTTCAAAGTTCTGGTATATAGGAAGTAGGCGTGGTTGTGAAGCGATTTGGCCTATTTTCACAACATATCATTGGGATGTAAGGAAACTATTACAAGCCAAGTGTCATTGAAATCGGTAGAGTAGTTCCTGAGATATGGTTTTTGACCCATAAGTGAGCGACGCCACACCCATTTTCCATTTTGTAAAAAAATCTGAGTGCAGCTTTCATCTGCCATTTCTTATGTGAAATTTAGTGTTTGTGACGTTTTTCGTTAGTGAGTTAACCCACTTTTAGTAATTTTCAACCTAACTTTTGTATGGGAGGTGGGCGTGGTTATTATCCGATTTCTTTCATTTTTGAACTGTATTAGGAAGTGGCTAAAAAAAACGACTGCAGAAAGTTTGGTTTATATAGCTCTATTGGCTTGCGAGATATGTACAAAAAACTTAGTAGGGGGCGGGGCCACGCCCACTTCCCCAAAAAAATTACATCCAAATATGCCCCTTCATAGTGCGATCCTTCATACCAAATTTTATTTCCATAGCTTTATTTATGGCTTAGTTATGGCACTTTATGTGTTTTCGGTTTTCGCCATTTTGTGGTCGTGGCAGTGGCCCGATTTTGCTCATTTTCGAAAGCAACCTTCCTATGGTGCCAAGAAATAAGTGTGACAAGTTTCATCAAGATATCTTAATTTTTAGTCAAGTTACAGCTTGCACAGACGGACGGACGGACGGACAGACAGACATTCGGATTTGAACTCCACTCTTCTCCCTGATCACTTTGGTATATATAACCCTATATCTAACTCGTTTAGTTTTGGGTGTTAGAAACAACCGTTATGTGAACAAAACTATAATACTCTCTTTAGCAACATTTGTTGCGAGAGTATAAAAATTTACGTATACATGCAACTCTTCCATTTCGGAAAATGGTCATTATTGAAGAAAATCAAGTTGTATTTATAAACTACGAAACGTGATATAGATAATGATTGGTAATGGTAAATTTCTGTGTTTAGTAATATAGTGTAACTTAGGTAGCTGAAGGTCACGAATAGCTGGAAACTTTTAAATTTTTCAGTGTAAAGTCCATAACGGTGTAATGCAGAAGAACTATTTTTGGAAGCATTGGATATTAACTATGAAATTTAAGAATTATGCTTCAATAAAATTTATTTTTTTTTAAGTTGGATCTTTCTTGCAATAAAACTTCGTTGTAGTAAACTCTATATTACAATTTAGCTACAATAATCTACCAGTTCGAAGGCGATATGGAAATACCTCAACACTTCTTGGACTATCTAGCTTACGCGGGATTCCCTTCCTCATATACAGTTTACATATTAGTCCTTTTTGTTTCGATGAAATTAATATATGGTGAAAGATCGAACTGAAGTTCCTTGCCACTACACCCGCCATAATTCTTTTTGGAAATGTGTACAGTTGTCGTCAGCCGATTTCATCGATTTCAGGAACAAGTTCTTTTGCTTTTGTATTAACTTTATTAAATAAATTTCAATGGAAGATGATATTAGAGGATTTCCGAAGTCAACCGGATGGGTTTCTGTTTAAATTTAATTTAAATAAACGCATTTGAACACTTAATATAGATCTCATAGTAATATGTTTTAACTCTCTTAGTCATTGTGTATGTGTATGACGTGATGCTTGGGAGTTAATACGTTACTACTTAATAAATGGCGTAAGTGCCGCTATGCATCATGCTCCGTAAATATATTCATTTATGTGCATATTTATGTTTGTGTGTGTGTAAGTGTGTCTGTGGGTGCTCATAATTACGTGAGCTTATTTCGTATGTATGAATGAAACTTGTTGTGTTATTGTTATACGTTTTTTGTTAAAAGTGAGTCGAAATTATGAGGAATCCCCAACCGGCTACTTATCGACTTGTTTATTCTGCTTTGAATATTTCTTGGAAATTGAAATGGAGTCGATATTTTTTGTGCTTTTAAGGTGTGTTTTTTGGTTTAATTTTTTTATTTTTTGAGTTTTTTAGTTACTCTTTCTGAATTTGCAAAAAATTGTTTTCTTAGAAATTGTGCCTTAATACCTTAAGTTCATGATAAATATAAGTGTATTAAACAAAATTTGGATATTTGATAAAATATATATATTTATTTATTTTTATGAATTATTTATTTTTACTACAATTTTGCCTAAATTTCATATGTACGTGCAACAACACTATATACACTTTGTATTTGTCATGTTCTTATCGAGACAAAGAAGTTAATTTTTTTTCTATTCTTTTACGAGCAAAAAGTAATAGTCATTTGTATGCGCGACGCATTCAATGTGGCGTATGCAATTTGGTTTTGCATTAACCCTCGTTTTCGTTGACCGCAACTATTTTACGCTTTGCTTGCGTTGGCTGGTTGGCTGTTTGCCAAGATTGAAAAATTGTATTGTGATTTAACACTGCAGTGTTTTTGTAACCAGTTATTATTTATAGCATTTTTACAGTGTGTTCGAAAATATATGGCACACATGCGTAATGAAATTAATTATAAACTTTGCATAAAGAAAATTTCTTTTGCTAATTGTGATGTGTTTTAGATCGAGACTTCTCTCGTAAATATTCTACGGTTAGATGCCGTTTAATTTTAAGTGGAAGATTTGTGGAAAAAAAAGAAATAAATAAATTATTTTTTATAGCTTTTGAAAAGTGCATAATAAACGCGTGGTTTCTAATTAAAATGCTATAAAATTTTAAAATATCTTAAATTTGTTCACAACATATTTTTTATTTATTTATTTAAATATTACATTTTTTTTTGTTAAATTTGCTTTAAAAATATTTATATTTTGATTAAATTTTTATTTTTATAGCACTTTTACAGTGTGTTCGAAAATATATGGCACACACGTGTAATGCAATTAATTATAAACTTTGAAAAACTAAATTTGTTATAATTTTTTTTAATTCTTTGAAATTTTAAACTTATTTTAAATTCGCTTGATTTTTTTAAAATTTGTTACTAATTTTATTTATTTATTTTACTTTTTCCTATGTTTTTATATATTATGCAATTTTTTATATAATTTTTATTTTCTTCATGCTATAAAACTTTATAATATCTGAAATTCGTTAATAAAATATATTGATTTTTATTCAAATATTTAAAGTTTTATTGTTAAAAATTTTCTCTAAAAATATGTATATTTTAGTCTTATTATTTTAAATTTTTTATACAATTTTAACTAGTTTTTAAATTTATTTTAAATTTTTAAACTTAAAATTTTGAATATTTTAAATTCGCTTGACATTTATATTATATTTTTTTCTATTTTCTGCATATTTTTTTATAATTTGTTATCAATTTTATTTATTTCTTTTACTGTGTTTTTATATTTTTCATGAAATTTTGTTTTAATTTTTTTTTTTTTGACATTATATCTTATGTCTACCGTTTTGATCATTCCAACCCACTGTCGATTTTGTCATTGCTAATTTTTCCCTGTTTTCTTTTTTTGTTTTACTATTTGCAACATTTATTGTTTCTGCAAATCACCCACAGCTAATAGTAAATCACCTTAATTTCTTTGACTTTTAATGGACAATTTTTGCTTAATACTATTCTCGCACTTCTTTGTTTGTCTCTTTCTGTTTGCTTTCCGTATTTTTATTTTTTTTCTGCCATTTGAATTCTAAGAAATGTTAAAATGCTGCTTATGCTTATTTCAGAAATGTATTGTGTGAGTGCATGTGTCTGCATATATGTATATTTAGATGTCTTTACTTGTTGCTAAGTGCATGTGAGACTGTCGTATAATTTTTATTGACTTGTCTATGGTGAGCAGTTGAGTTGTTGGAATTGCAAAAGTGGTCAGTAGGTAAAGACTTAATATATTTAAGCAGCATTTAGACACACCTTTATTTGACGTTTATGTATTTATTATTATATTTTCCCTTTCCAACAAACTCACTTCTCAGTTACACTCTAAATACGCTAAATTGACGCAAAAGTGTTTATATGCCAAGTCAATAAATTATATATAATTATGTATTAATCACAATTGAGCTGTAATAAATTTCTTCGTACGCGTATTGTGCCAGCCTTGTGACTCGACTTGCTTACACACTAAATCTATTTGTGTGTTTCTTTGCAGTTCACTGCCATTAATCTCATTTAAAAGCAATTGATTTATAAAACAATGATTAACATTTAATTAGACTCGGCGTGCGAATTGTGAAAAGCAAGTGCAAACAGCAAATCAACAACAACTCCATGCGCCGATCAGCTGTCGCAAATCAAAGCACGAGTGCGGCCAATTTGAGGCGATTATTATTGAGTTTTTTCGCTTTTTTTGTTAAAAATATCATTATTTACAATTGCCATTGTACTATTCTTATTAACAAATTGCGCACGGTGTTGCTTGCTATTGATTTATTTTTCCAGTTTTGTTGTTGCCGCATTACGTTCGCTCGCATTAACTGCAGCGCATTTTTTTGCTACGCATGTTGTTGTTGATATTGTTGTTGCAAAATCGTAAAATCATTAAGACCATATAAATGTCGCACAGCATTTACATCATTTCATTAAAATATTTCCGTCGTCTCTTTATTTATTTACGATTTTTTTATTAAATTTTTGAATTCACTTCGTGTCAAAGCGTCGTTAAGTGGCTGCGCAGGCGTAGTTGACGCATACGTAACATTACTTATAAGATTTACACCCACACACATACGCATGTATGTTTATAAAATTTAAAATTGAAAAAGTGATGTCGTCCTCATTAAGTGATTTAATTCGGCGGGATTGTGACTCGATCGGTGTCTCATGGCGTATACGTAACATTCGTAAAGCACTCGCTGTGCTAATGGGCTTGGCATATGCTTGAGTGAATTGGAATTTGTGCCCGGCACAGAAAAAATAATAAATTCTTTACAAAAAAAAAATTACAAAAATTCTCTGTCGTTTCTGAGTCACTTAGCGGCGAGTAAAGACTGTGTGCATGTTAATTGGAACTGAAAATAAAGAACATATTTACATAATTTCATTTAGTATTGCATTGGCAGTGCATGAAACCCAAAATTTTCCTTTGTGGTACTAATAAATGAAAGAAATATCTGCATAAGTAAGCAAACATATTTAAAAAATCTGAAATTTATCAACAGTATTTGAAATGAGGGAGTAGTGTTTACGCCTTGCAGTAAATACAAATTATGTGCTCCCTTTCAATTAGCAACTTTAAGCAGGTTAATATTAAGAAGCTTGAGTGAGTAGCAAAAAAAAATAATATATATTTATAAAAATAACTTCTTCAAACGACAACTGTTTTATAACAACTCACTTTTTCACTTCTTCTACTTTTTCTTAGCATTTGTGTGCTTTTAATTTTCAGTCATAGCTAATTTAAATTTCTTTGTGTCATTTAAAAATTTAGTACAACACACCCGCCACCGCGAATGCGCTCTGCCAGCCACCACACGGTGAGGAGGAAAAAACAAACTTTATCACTGTCAGTACAAAACGCTTTTGTGTGATTAAGTTTTAATTGTTTTTGTTGTTGTTGAAATTTTTTAAATCTGGTATCAGTTGCCCGACTAAGAACCCAGTAGGTACTTGAATGAAATGCTGTTATTTCGTCAGTTATTGAAAAGTGGTGAATCGTACAAGCAAGTCGCTTACATCAATTAGAGAGATTTTTTTCAATATATCGATGTATCTATATACATACGCGCTACACATTTAGTTTAGGCAAAAAGTGCTAATTAACTAAATTAAGAGAGTTACAGGTGTTTCGTTTTTCCTATAACTCACTCTAGTTGGTTTATACTCAATTGTTGGGAGGAAGAAATGAGATGTCTGAAAGATAATTTTGTTTATGGTTTGTTAGAAAGCACTTAATCTTCTTTCTCTACTTCTTACATCGAAAGTCTAACTTTTTATTTCGAAAAAGTCGACTTTTTAGCGCAATCTTCTTCACTTTTCCTACCTTATCGAAGGTTAACAGAGCTGAAGTGAAGTTTTTTATGATCTCACGATCTTCACTCTATACTTTTTTTGTCATTAAGGTTCATCTCTTGAATCACATAACAAACCCAAGTTTGAACAGATTTCCGCCTGGGTACGGCTTGTGTTGTATGTGTTTTGCTTGTCGCAGTTTTTTTTCTTTGCAAGCCCCTACTTAGACGCTTACGAGTATATCAAGTTGCGTTTTTTATGTTTTCATGTATATACTATATTAAGTTTTTTAAGTGTTGTTGTTGTTCTCCTGAGACTGACCGCTTGAGCTATGTGGTATGTAGCCGGTCTTACCTACTACAGCTCTTAGCTACCAACCAGAAGCAACTCCGCTTGACAGCCGAACAGCTGACGCAGTTGGAGAGTGAAACGCGGCGCATTGGCACTGCGACGAAGTGACGCAGCGACACGAAAAAACAACAACAAGAAAGTTAGCTAACTAACTAACCAAGCAAGTAAGCAATCGAGAAGCGTTGCGGTGCATGCGGTGGAGGGCAGCGTGAAGTTTGGTGAGCTGGAAGACGAGAAACAATAAAAGAAACCCAACTGGCGCAGTAAATTTTCAGTTTGGCACGAAACGTTGACTTACCGAGTTGTGCGCGAAGTGGAATTGTGGCGTGTTTGGCGCGCGAATTCGTGTCACTTTGGAAGGCAAAACAACGAAGCGACTTTAAAGTCGTTAGAATTTTAGAACTTTAGCTTTTTTAATTACATATTTGAACGTGAATACTGTGTGGAGTTAGCTCTGTACGGGCTAGTTCGTTTTGTGTTTGAAGTGAGAGACGTTAAAAAGTTGAGTGACGCAGGCGCATTTTAATAGCGTAAGTGCCTGGTTTGTGAACGATGATTTGTTATTGGGGAAACCTGAATTCAAATCTTAAAGTAAACATTGCGTTTTGTTCTTGCGCCAAAGTGTTTCAGCTGTTTTATTTTTAGATAAAAACTAAATTTACTTAAATATATTATAAATGTAAGATTGTGCTATTGTGTCGGTGTCGTAGCGACAGTAGCATAATTGTTGTTGTTTTTTAACCGAAATCGTTCTTGACAACCAACGGAAATAAGCTGATAAACTTGAGGAGTGTTGTTGCAGGAGTTTTTGTAATTGTTATTAAAACTCTGAAAAGTTGCTTCATTGATTTCTGCGTGCTGACGGCGTTTGCTGACAACCGATAATGTAGTAAAAAATACCGTTAACACATTTTTTAAACGCAATTATAATAATTTCAAAATGCGATTGAAAGCTAAAAGAAAGCGTTGTACCTTCAAATGCTCTTATGTACAATATTAATATATTTATTTGTATTATATGTGTGCTTTGCCCTCTTCTTCGCTTTAAAAGTGGGCTAAAAACTTTTTTAAGCAAACAAATATTTTTAATTATATTGTGTAAAATTACTTGTATAATTAAATAATTTTTCCAAAATGAAGTTAAATTTTTAATATGCGTTAAGGCAATAACATTATACTCGTTAATTCAGTATAGCCTGCAGCTAGTACAACCGCAGAAACCATAAATGAATCAGAGACTTAATATTTAACTGATTAAGACAATATTATATACACAAAGATTTCGTATACTTGCTGAAGTTTTCTTTAATTTCTGAAAAAATTCAATTTACTTTGAAAATTTTACCAATTTTACCCAGTTTGGATAGGCCACTCAAAATCTTCATGAAAATTCGAGTAATATCATGAAAATGCACTGAATATTTCAAACAGTTTTTGGAACAGTTTCATACTTTTAATGATGACTTTCGTATTCTTAAACCAGTTGAACTTTTGAAAAACTGTCACCGGTTAAATATATTCTATTATTACGTGATCTCTATGGAGTCATTACTATATTCGAGCTGAATTGTTCCATAAATGTTCCAGCATCCTTGTCTAGACTTTTAAGAAGCTGTTTTCTTTAATAATTGCTTGTAGAGAGCTTGGCGTGATTTTCTTTACTGTTTTTTAGGAACATTTCATTATTAACCTTTGAATAGTATCGAATATTTTAAGTGCTTTCACATAAAATAAATTTCCAATGTGGGGCTTTGGTTGAAGGAAGTTTGGTTACAGAAGTAAACTTGTTTACGGTTTCAATAAACATCTCATGGATTGCTGTCTCGAGATCTATACTGAAGTATCATGTGCTTATTGGACATTATTTAGACAGAGACTCTAATTGAAGTTTAGCTATAACAGGTTTGTCGAAAAATATGTGATTGTGATTATTCAAACAAAATTGTTGGAAATGAAATTCATAATATATCCCAACATAATTCAAGCGTAAAGCGATTCATTTCTTTCCAGCAATATAATAATTTCTGTCGAAATAACATTAATTTAAGAAAGACTTGGTGAACCACACTTTGGATATATTTCTAAGTAGTCAAATCGTAAGTGAAATTGCAGTGATTTTTTTTTTTTTCAAATAAATAACTTATCTAAATAAATGTTGGCTAACTGTAATACCATTTTTATAAAAAGAGGAGTTATTTCAAAAACTCAATGCAAATAACAACAACAAAAAAGTACATACAGGAAAAAATTTCAAACCAAAAGTGTTGAATGAGCAAGCGAGCGCAATTAGTTTTCGACTATAAATAGCTTAATAGTAGTAATGAGAATTGCCATAAATTAGATTAGATCTGAAACAACATTACAGCTACTATTAGTATTATTTATAACAACACCAACAACTTTTTGCATTGTTCATCTCAAACAAAGCGTAACACCTGCCAAGTTAGCTAGTAGTCGGATCCAAACGGCGGCGAAGGTGTTGCCATTGACACTGACAGCGATACCAACGACAATAACAGCAACAAAAGCAAGCATGTACAATAGCGGCAACAACAACAACAATAGCACTATTGTGAATGCGAAAACTACAGGCGTCGGAGGCATGATTATGCACTTCCGTTCAGCAATTATGCGATGCTCGATGCGGTTTATGCAAAAATTTCAAATTGTTGTTGTTTTTCTTTTTGGAAACCATTCTCATTTGCTGCTGGGCTAATTCGCTCAGTTTTCAATAAAAAGCACATATAATAAAAACTACAATAACAACAACTATGTTATTAAAACGGAAGAGCAACCACAAAATGTTAATCGGCTGTTTTAAAATAACAACGGACGGAAAAATAAACAATTGCTATCATAAAGCAATTACAGCAACAATATGCTGCAAATTTAGTATACTTGGAGCGACAGCTGAGCAATGAGAGCGTAAGAGCTCTAAGATAATATTTTTTGATTTTGCAAAACAAAAATAAATACTCATCTTCACAAGTGTTTGTTGTGTTAAGCTGTGCTTAGTAACAGACGACACAATATTAGCAGCATACATATGTACATACGTATTTACGAATGTACGTAAGTAGCTCGTAGGCCTATATGTATTATAGTGAGTGATACATGGGCCTACGCTTGTAGTATAACAGTAGTCGCATCACTACAAACAAATTCAAGGCGAGACATTTTAGTTTGCAACAAAAAAAATGTTACATTGAGGTCTTTGCAACACCGAAGGTTAGTGCCTGTAAACGCATACCCTGTAGGAAAAACTATTGCATTTTCAATATCTAAAATACGTAAATTTTTATTTTAGACTGCTATTCTAAGGTTTCACTATCTCTGCTTTTGAGTCCACTCCAGTGCCTTCATTATACAGTGGAACTTCTCTAACTCGAATCACCATAATCCACAAAAAAACTTAGAGTTAGAGAGACTTCTGAGTTATAGAAGGTAATTTGTATGAATTTTGACTTCTATTGCCAATTCAGTAGTATGAATTATGGAGAACTTCGAGTTAAGAGTTCTGGAAGTTCAACTGTTTTACATATTTTTTGAAGTCAGAGTAGAATAAGCAATAACTTGGAATCACCGTATAATCGAAATCTGTAAAGCAAGTTTTCGGAGTACGACTCGTTAGATTACGAAAAGGTTTGAGAATATTTTCGACCAAAAAAATTAGTCGAAATTACAATCAGCTGCTTCGTGGATGTTCAAAACTTGGTAAAATCGTCAATTTGTTTGATAACCGGCAGCCACCTCATAAAAGCTGGGCCATATAACCAGTAAAGGCGGAGGATGAAGCACAATTTTATTTTCCTATAAAACTATAAAACCCGAAGTGGCAAAGTAACAAAAGCAAACGAAATATTCGCAAAGTCGAAACACAAAATTAATGAAAATAAAAACCACAATGCTGATAAAAATATAAACAACAAATAAACAGCGTCATTGCAGTACAATAAAAATAACAACAACAATCAAAACAACAGCGATCATTGTGAGTAAACTGTTGCTCCAACTGTTGCTCGAACTGTTGTGAGCAGAGCGAACGATAACAAGCGGCGACGGCGCGAGCGTGTTGAGAGCGCTGAGTATACTACGAGTGCCATACCACAAAATCCCCCCAATTCATTCAAAATTGGCATTTTGCGACAAAAGCAAAAGCAATAACACCAGCCAATCCCTACCAAATGTACTCAACAAAAGCAGCTAGCAACAAAAAATCTCTGCAGTATTGTGAGCAACTTCGCGTCTACTACAGAGTACTCGTGCCGACTGTGCTTTTTTAGCACCGGCTGTCGCAGCAACGCCATTCCCCTCGCGCCACCTGCTCCACGAGGCATCAGACTAAATTTATGCCGCAGTTATTGCTTTCGCTGTGAGCGCATAAAAAACGCTGTTGTTTTTGTTGCTATTGCGCGCTTGTTTATTTGTTTGACAGCACAAGTTGCGATATTGTCGCGATTGGCGCGCGGTATGGCAAGCGTACGTACTGGGTTAGAAAGCAAAGTGTATAAAAAATAAAGTCAAGCGCAAATATATTTTACACATAATGATTACAAACAACTACAACAATACGTCACTCGGCTGTCGTCAGCTCGTCGCTCACCGCTCTGTGGGAGCAAAATACTTTTAATAAGTATTTTCTGTGTTGTTGTATACATATATAGCAGTGTAGTGAGTTTGAGGTATGGTATTTGTGAAAAGACCCGCACCGGCGTTGTTCGCATTTTTTTATTGTTGTTGTTAACATTTTGTATTATTTTTAAAAGTTTTTTTTTGTTTTTAAATAAAACGCGCTCGCACATTTGTTGTGCCATTTGACTGCTACTATCTGCTGTGCGAGTGTACTAGTACGTCGTCATTGAAGATCGCGTATTTTTTCCCTCTTGACACGAAACAGATTTATTTGTATTTCTGTGTTCGAAAATTTGAATCTCAAAAATTAAATGTTAATTAGTATGCGGTTAGTGATAGTGGATGCCAAAAGTTATTTGTAAATTTATCAGGTGAAAGGAAAAGTTTGTTGCGCGTAAGTGTGGACACTAGCGAATGAAAAGTGCAAGGCACTACATAAAAAAAATTGAATTTTTTACTATTAAAATTTATATAATGTTGATAAAGTGAGCAAATTATATTGACAAGTTAATACAAAAGTGTTGTTAAGTTAACAGAATACAAAGTAGAGTGAAGTAAAATAAGAAATTTATATGAGAAAAAGCAACAACAACGCCTGAATATACAAAAACAAAAGAAAAGAAACAGCTGAAACTGCGCGATAACAAGAAAAAAACGCTTAATTATTGAATAATTATTTAATTACAGTGCTGCTTGCAAAATTTTACAACAACAAAAGCTACACAAACTTAACAAATATACATTTATATATTTGTAGTAATCATACAAGCTATTTTGTGTATATATAGTGTTACTAAAGAAACTTAAAACCGCCCTAAAGCGACTGCAGTGAAAATTTGCAATAAATTAAAAAAAAAAACAAATTTTCGCAACAATATGAGTCATAGCAGTCAACGAAGCAGCATATAAGCAAGACAACCTTTGAAAACTCAAATAATAAAATTTCGCAAATAAAATAAATATAAACTTTTTATTAACCCCAACAACCCTAAAAGAATCCTTAGCAATTGCTGCCAAAAAAAGAGTACATACATACGTATATATTCATAAACATTCATACATAAACAAATCTAAAGAGTCTTCAACACACGTGTCAAAGCCAAGGCAGCGGCAAGTTTACAAAAAAAAAAAATCAACAACAAGAATAACATACCAACATGAGAACTAGAACAAACAGCATATTTAGCACAAAGCCAAGTGACATATGTGGAAACAATAAGCGTCAGTTGTGGTAACTATGGTGAACAACAACAACATTTTGCATTGAAAGTTTAATAAAACAAAGCGTTTGCACCAAATCTCTATAAAACAAAGCAAAATATATTAAAAATAATAACAAATAAAATACAATAACATAAATAAAATACAACAACACAAGTAAAATACAACAACATAAACAAAATACAACAACAAAAGTAAAAAACAATATTCTACCTACAACATTTCGCACACAAAACAGATTTGAGAAAGCTGTAAAAATCTGAAAACCAACAACATAAACAATTTTTTACATAAATTACATAAAATTCGAGTCGCTTCGAGTTTTATTGCATTTAATTAAGGCGCAGCATAAAACAGAGAACATCAAGGAACCTTACAGCACCGAAAAGAAACTTGCTTAGAAGCTGCTTACAACTGTAACTGCGCAGACACTTCCCAAATAGACACTTCCAGTTTGTTGTTTGTTACAAACAATTGCCGAACAACAACACTAAAATCTCCTAGATAAAAAAGTACACATTGAAGTGTACTTTACGAAAATCGTCGCAACTTCACCGCAATCACGGTACAATTTACAGTGCCCCTTACCGGCAACAAAATTGCCACAACGGCGACGTTAACGCGCTCAGAGACAGTAGCCGCCAAGATGAAGCGACTAATGACATGGGAACGTGATCTGGTCGATGCGATGTATGGGTAAGCGAAATTCGAATTTTATTTTTTAGTTCTAGAAGTTTGCAATTAGAAACGAAGAGAATTTTGCAGTGATTTTTCTCATTTATTTACACAAATAATAATTCGAATATTCTATTATAAGATTACTCTTTCATCGTTTCAACAGATTGTAGTCTTAAGTCTTCAAATTATACTTTGAGAAACAGAAGTCTATCTGAAAACATATTATAGATTTTCTTATGCTCAAAACTGAATATTTCTAATACTTCTCTCTTGATCAGCTACTAATAAGAGAAACCCGAAGTTGATGGATTTGTAACAAAAATATCATAGTACTGTGTTTTGATTCGCCTAACTGTGTTTTCAACTAATAAAAATTATAGTTTTATTACACTTAAAAAAGTATGAAATAAAATAAAAAAATACGTTTAAAATATTTAAAACTCGTCACAGAAAAAACAGCAAAGGTCACTAACCACATTGCCTTTTCCTACTGACCTTATTTGCACCGCTAGTTCGCTCATTCGTTCACTTCGCTCGATAAATGCGATCGCCGGCACTCTCTGCTGCGAGGTTTTTGCGAATATTTTAAAAATTCAAAATGCTTTGCCATTTTTTATTTCAAAAACGTGAGCACAAATATGGGTTAACATAACAGAATGCTGTTATAGATGCTAACATAGTGCTTACATACATACATATTTACATATGTTAGAGTATACTGGATATATTTCTAGCATACATTTGAAATTCAAGGAAAACATTGTTCGAGCGCTTCAAAGTTTTTTGTAGTTTGTATACTATTAGATGCCACAGTTGAATGACTCAATATTATTTGCACCTTGGACCACCAAGCGGACGTCGTTTAGTTGTTGTTTCTTGATTTTTTTATTCTACTTTTTTTTTGCCACAATGATGACGCTACGTGTCGCTTATATGACAGCAGGCTAATGTGTCGAAGCCACACGTTTTGCATATTTAATTAAAAACGTTTCATGCGAAATCCATAGAAATTTACATAAAGGGGAATTTAAATGGTGGAAAGCAAACGAGCACACACTTATACACGCACTTCAGAGTAGCGAAAACAATTTGTTTGTTATTTTTATTGTGTAGCTGCATTTCAATTGAAGTTCATCTGAACAGGTTGTTCGAGTGTTCAATTGGCAAATCAATAAAAATTAAATAATTACAATACAAGAAATTGTTTGTAAAATAGCAAATATAATTGGCAACGGAGAAAGGTCAGTTTGATGGCTTTGCTGGCGGGCAAAATGGCTCAGTGACAGTAGAGTGCTTATATACAACCCAATATACAATTTTATATAGATAAATATGTTAATATGTATGTAAACAAATGTAATCTTTGTCGTGTTTCTATGCATAAATTAAAGGTCAATACAATACAGTAGTACTTGGATAGTTGCTTTCCCCACTTAAGTGTCCATCACTCACTCACAGCTCACTTCAGTGAAACTTCACCACTACCAGCGTAACTCATAAAGATTGTTAATGCAGGCCACAATCGGTTTTCGTAGAATACAATTGGCACATATTAATATATGAATGAGTTTTAAAAACCGTGGTTTTAACATATTACTGCTTTATTAATCACTTCTTTAACTATAAGAGCCGTCATAAAAATTGTTTATTGTAAATAATTTATTTAAAATGTGATTTTCACGCTGGTTTTTACATGTTCTTAATATGAAAATATATAAAAAGGATTTAAAAACAAAAAAAAAAAAACAAAAAATATTTCTATAATTAAAAAAAAATAAAAAAAAACCTTTTCCATCTAATAGTTTGTGACTCAAAAGTATAATTTAAGGAGTCAAAATATAAAGAAAATATATTTGTAATTTAATTTCATTTGTGTATCATATCCAGGCTTCACTGTACGCATAAACGCAGGAAATACGTAATTGGTTTCTATGTAATTAAAAATGCTGTAAAAATTGTAAAATATTTTTATGGATTTTCGTAATTACAACAGATAACAAATATCAGCTAAAGTCACTTAAACAGTGCGTTAGAGCATATAGTAAGGTGAACACAGTGTATGTACATATTTAATGATTTACGGATAGTTATACAGTCTCATGGTGTGGTTGTAAAATATTGTAAATTTCAATTGTAAAAAATTAATCCTAATCTTGATTTAGATTTCTACAACGTTTTTCACAGAGTTCTCAAAATATGCAATGTCCTAAAAATAAAACCATAGAGTGCTTCTAAAAATAAATGAAGATAACAAAGTGACAACAACCCATCACAGCTGAAAATAGCAAATACGCTATTTATAAGATAGATCGAAGATAATACTTTTAATGAATTTTTTTATTAAAATATAATTAAACTCAAAAATTAAGTGAAATCGTATAATACCGCGATAAGTATAACAAAAGAGATAAAAAAATGAAATCATTGCGAAAGACGTGCGTATTTTGCAATTTGTGGCTACTTCCTGTTGGCTTTTCAACACAAATATCAATGAAATTATAATGAATATTTCATAAACAATCGAGGTGTCTTAATACAAAAATATTATCACATTGTCAATGAGTGTGAAGTATTTACACATAAAGAGAAGAGCAGAAATGTTGGTAAAACGATTTTGGTTAATGAGACAAAAAAGCAAGTTGGAGCGCGGTGAATTACCCAGGAATATAAATATGTATATATAGTTCTTTTATGACCAATTCCGCTACCGTTAACACCTAGTTAATGAAATACCACGAATTGTTTATGCAAATGAAAGAAAAAGTAATCGCTTCAACTTAAATATATTAGGTAAAAACCACCTTTAATAAATATTTCTGTAAATAAAAAATAAAAAAAAATATGCTAGAATTATTTGACTGGTGCAGTTTAGAGAGTCAGTGTATGAATCGACGCTATAGTTGTGCGTCAAACGAGTAAATAATATTGGATTCACATTTTTATTGTTGACATTTTTCACACATCTTTCAATTATACAAACAGAAAATAATTTGTGCAATCAATCAAAAATCAATAAATTATTTGTATGAAAATGTTTTCAATTACCTAATTTACTAATTAACACTCACATACTTGTATGTATACATGTCTGTTATAACTGGATTTGATTTGCATGGGTACCACTCATGTTGACAGTAACTCAATCAGCCATTTAAATAATAGCGCTCAATTGCGGTATTATTTAGTTAAGATTATTTTTTATAGAAAACTGTTTCTAAAAAATATTGTAAATGAGAGTCATAGATGATAAAAAATATTGTACATATATAACAGAGTCTGTTCATTAACATAAGCCTTGGGCTACTTGAATCCTTAACCGATAATGTCAATACAGTGACTGTTACTTGCATGATACTGTTATCGGAGTAGAAAAGCTTAAGTTAGTGTTGGTTGTGTAAGGCCTGAGTCAATGTTTTAAAAAGCTTAATGCACACAATATTTAATCTTTTATAATTTTATTATTTTGAGTTATTAAATATACATATATTATTATTTAAAGAATTTTTGCGATTTGCCAATAACACTGTGATAGTTTTTTTCAAAAAAAAAAAAAAGACAAGACCAAATTCGACGGTTTCCCCTATTTCGGGTCCTACGAATCGAACTGCATCATTACTTTTTTGAGTTACAATCATGGTTTCATACAAAAATTTTTGTTGAAGTTTTTCATCAAAGTGGCCCATTGTAAGAGAAAGGCACATTTTTCCTCGGTCTCTAACTTTTTTAATGTTGACTTTTTTGGTAAACCTTCTTTGGCAAAGCTTCTCAGAATAAGTCCGTCTTTAAGTTCTTAGATGACTGTAAACCCCAAAATCAATGTTTTTTGTGTCCTTATAGCCAATATGTCGAAAAAACTGATATTTAATCAATTTTTTTAACTCAAAAAAGTAATGGTGCAGTTCGATTCGTAGGACCCGAAATAGGGAGAAACCGTCGAATTTGGTCTTGCCTTTTTTTGACTATCACAGTGTAATTATATTTTTTTTGTGTTGATGCAATATTCAATATTCAGTAAACGTAATAAAATGTATAAAGGAAAATATATGTATTTACTTATCAGAATTAACTGACGCAAATTAGAACAAATAGCATACTGACAAAATCTGAGCACAGAAAAAAAATAACACAAAACAAGAATTGATAAAGCTTGTTTCAAATGAAAATAGTACACGTCTGTAGACTACATACAAAAAAATATTTTTCAAAATTGTTGCTTGTACTATTACTAATGCTGGAGCACATATAAGAGGCCAGACTTTGCACTGCTTCGGAGAGACATTAATATTTCTCGATCTTTGTTCCAGCCATATCACCTGCAGTAATAAATTATATGAATCAATGATTGGGATAGAACGAATAGACTAGACTTATTTCGTACATTTAAATTTTGAAATCAGCTTAGTTGACCTAAATTAACGACAATATTGTTCAAATGATCGGCTAGGTAATCTTCGCAAAATATGAGTCTATTATTAATAGATAAGGAGAATGAGTATATTTTTTATAGACACGGATTAGTAGTGCGCTGAATATTGCGTTGATTTTGCACATAATTAAAAAAGAATTACAGAATTAAAGGGAGATAAAGACGTTCTAACTAATTTACATTTTTTGATTTATTAAGAATTGTTTTGCTTTGACATTTTTCTTCAAACGCTTTAATAAAACCTGTTTTATACTTTGTTTAGGTTTTTTTTTATAATTTTTATTGAAGTTCTAGAGCACGTAAGATTTATACTTTTATTCTTAGATCTAATAATATATTCTTAGATATAATATTGATTTCATAGAAAATATAAGAACTTTTTTCAATTATAAAGAAGGTACTTAAAAGTATACAATTCCGTAATCTATCTATTTATATAAGCTTATGTGTTTTACACAACCATCCAAAATATCTATATGGTCTATATGTAAGCATGTACCCACACTTCGATTAAATGATAAAGCATGAGACACAGTCGTGTGATTACTTCGTGATATTCACATACTCTTTCATACAAATAAGCGTATTTTATGTGATTTCTATTCACGAGTACCTACTTACTACATTTCAAAGATAATGTCAGATGTGAAGGGCGCCTGCGGCTTTAATTTCAAGTAAAACGCTCATTTTATTACGCTAATAAACTCATAAAATTGACAGAGATTTGTGTATCAATGGAAATTTACAATTGCGCGAGTACAAAGTAAAATAAGTGATGATAATAAAGAAATAAAAAATGATAATTATTAAAAAAAATGTTATTAAAATTTTAATTATAATCAGCATATGGTGATAATTTAGTTAAATTAACATGAAAACAAAAATTTTGGCATTTGTACATACATATATACATGTCTGTCTATAGAACACATGCAAATCTATATTCAACTTATTACAGTTATCTTACTATTATTAACATTTTATTTTCACTTTTGTGAGTAATACGAGTATTATTTGCACTAATGCCTTATAAAAATAGTAACAATAGTCAATTCTACTAAATAATACTTTAAGCTATAGACATACTTACATATGTACCTGTGTCCTAAAAGAAAAGCCTATTTAAATCGTAGTGTAAATAATGCCTAGTGAATTATTCATCGCCTATCTGTGAAAATAAAAATTCGTCACAATAGCATTAAACAGAATAGCCATAGCTTATTGCTAAATGGCGATACTAAAGTTGTGACGCATACAACGCTGACAGTTTTGGGCCTGTTTTCGCAAGCGTCAAGTTTTGGTGTTTGCTTTAATGTTCAAAAGAGAGTAACATAACCGAAATCTATATAAATAGGTAGAGGCTAAGACAGTTTAGCTATCGTCTTTTTTTGATGCAGTTTGACAGCTAAATATTTTAGGTTGTGACGTCATGAACTAGAGAAGTGAAATGCCAATAATTTCTATGAAAATTTGACAGCTCAACTATGTTGCCTCTCTCATGCGCTCGCTTATAATATTGCGTTGAAAAAAAATCGTATTTAAATAAAATCAAAAATATTTATTTCAAAAATTAAAAATAATATATTTTTTTAATTGATTTCTCCATTGAATATATTAAATTTTGATGCATGCCTATGTATATTGAAACACATCTAATCTTCTGCGACCACGTACATTAACCCACGAGCCAGATTGTTATATTTGATGACGCTAATGCGGTAGACGACTCATACATACATATATGTACTTTCTTATTGCTAAAATTTTAATTACCTCACGCGGTCAACATATGTTCGAATTGTACTTAGTGGTGACGTACCAAAAACTTAATCAATATGAGTTGGTTTATCTATAACTGGCATAATAAATATAAATAACGCCGGTATATTCCCACTGTAGTAAGAAGCTCTTATCAATTTATGTTTGACAGACTTCTTATTAAGTCGCACAGTGGAAATGTTTATAAATATGCTATATTAATAAATGTGTGATGAATACCTGTCGGATTGTTTTAGTATAGTTTTGGTGGTATTTATTGTTGATTTCGCAACAGTTTTAGTTTGATATTTGTTTGACGGAAATTAAAATTTGTGAAATAGAAATACCCACCAATCCCGATAGACTACTTATCATTATGGCGCATAGTTGGTGATTAGTTGTTGAGGGTACTTTGATTAGGCAAGTATCAAAATAATGGTAGGGCTTATGAAATTGATAGACAACAACTTGTTTGTGTTGTGTTGAAAAAAAGCAGTTGGAAACAAAATTTTTTAGTACATCAATTTCTAGGGAAGCACGGGAATTCCGATTTTTAATCACTAACTGAGTTCTTGTAAACAACTCTTATCAACAAAATGTTAACAGCTCGCATTTTGATTATGTAATTTGTAGTAAGTTTAAGGGATTCGCTTTAAATGTCTCATGAGCCTTGGTAGGAAAAATAAAACTTTATTTGAACTTAATGATCATTTAATTTCCTTTAGCCATTCTTCAACATTTTCTAACAGTTCAAAAAGCGCCTACTACTGCTCTACTGCTTGCCAAAGGTTTGTTCGATTCACCACTCTTAAGAAATTTTAAAGATTCTTTTAAAGGAAACGTTTCACTTTGATTTATTTACTGTCTATCTTATACACATTCCTCCATTTTTGAGCTTTTTTATTGCATTTGATAATGCAACTTTCCAGACAGTTTATTAACCTCCAATTGGCTTATCATATGGCATTCGCTTTCTTTGTATCTCCTGTTTTTGAATTTTGATTGATGTTTCTTTTTGTGTACTAATAATTTTATAATCTCTCTTGCCTGTTTTTTAAAAGCAAGGGAAACATAGGCCGGCCAATTTGGCAAGCACCATCTGCTTTGTAGACTATTGGTCTGTGGTTGATTAATGTAATTTTCTTTAGAAAATGTTATTTTTCCGGCTTTTAATAGTGGTATTTTGGTTTCTGTTTTTTGGAAAACCAACGCGAAAAAGATTATTGCAATCAGCGGAAATGATTTTCATGAAATCATATGAGAGTTAAGTGATGAAATCAATGACGTCTAGCAAACGTTGTATATAACAAAGCTGATGTATTAAATTGTTAACATTTTTTGCAATTTTTGTATACCAAAAATATATAAAAAGTGTGAAGCCCTCGAAAAAAAATTGTTTTTAGGAAAACTAATGTAGTTTTCTAAGAATTTCAGACTAAACTTTTAATTTAGACAACATTGAACATTTTACTAATTGACTCAATTAACAGATTGTCGATTTATGCTAATTGAATGTCAATTAAAAACAAGTAAATCCTAAAGAGTGGTATGTAAATGCACATGTATCTTCCAAGTACCCCACTTAGTATATAAAAAACCCCTCACTGTGTATATGTTTATTATTGTTATTCTTATTTTTAGCTTGCGCCAATAAATTTTCAGCGTGCTACAGCATTAACATTTTATTTTCGTATTATCAATGCCATAAAAATCTCAGGTAGTTAATAATAGCTTGAGCACATACATGTGTATACAAATAAATATATACATTGATACATATGTACATGCTTATGATTTTACATAGTCATTTACTAGCTCACGCGCCTCTACGCGCTAGACAAATGTTGATCCAAGTGTTCCTCCAACTAAGCTACAACATAATTTATGCCTTAGACACGAGGTTGCAATATATAAGCAGTTATACTGTAGCTTAAAAGCAGTGACAGTCAGTGGAGTTATTAATTTTGTTGAGATTATATTAGATTACCTTCATCATGTGGAAATTTGCTTTAGTTTTTGCTGCCTAAATGTATTACGTAGATGCATTTTTGGTATAAGAAATGCTTCTGACATAAGATGCGATGCGTTGGCTTTGAGAGTAATCTGTAAGCATGATCAATTATTGTAATGTTAAAAAAAAAGGTTTTTAGGTGAGCACTATCTACGAACTATGTAGGAATATAAATTTGGGCGCCTTCCTGATCTTAGTGATCTGCTGAGATCAGCAATAGATCTAGTACACCATTCGATGAAGTTCAGTTTATGTTTCATAGTATCCGAACAGATCTTAAGCTTCTTCCAATTTGAGAAGCACTTTTTTAGCACTTAAAATTATTTCTTCAAGTTCAATTTGTTGATATCAAATGTGGTCTACTGATCAGCTGATGTGCTCAATATGTTTGTATTTTTTTGAATTTCTCTTTTCCCTTTTTGAATTACTATTTTATTTGTTTACTCGCACAATAATTCGTCAATTGCCTCGATCAGTTTTAATAAATTTGCGATCTATTTTTATGTTGAGCTAAAAAGTGTCTGATGATGAACGTGTCCCAAGCTGCGATCATGTCGAATCATTGTCCATTGCACCATATGTACATATTTGTCTTGTATGACAGGCTCATGTACATATGTGTACATACAAATTGGCTGTTTTTCGCACCTTCGCACTGTGCAAACATAAACCTTTTGACTGACGCAAACTTTGTGCTTCAACAATAATTGGAGGAAATAAATAAAAAAAAAATATTGACTTGTGGCACAAGTGTTTCAGTTTTGCATTTTAAATTAATGTACGCGGATCGAATTGTATACACCCAAATCAATATTTACATAATGTATGAATATGAAATTTAAAAGTAGTACATGGTAATAAGAATTACGTGTTCCAAAAAAATTGATCGCGGAGTTCAAGAACGTGTCTTTTGTTTTACATCTCTTTTTTGTTGGTCCATGAGAGCGTGGAGTAATTGAGAAGAGTATATCGAAGGGGTTTGAGGTTAGCATATACTTATTTTCAAGATCTCTATTTGTCTTACTACTATAATGTCTACATACCTCTACTTCAAGGTTTTTGTCATGAAGAATTTAAGTCAGTAAAAAATTATCTATATGATCAGCTCAATTAGATCCTTGTTACAATACTAATGGAAAAGTAAAAGTCTCAGCTTATATGTTATTGAGTTTTTTTTTCAAATATATTACATACACATCCTTAATTATATGTCGGCCATATCATTGAGAAGAGTATTTCGAAGAGAAGCAATATTTTATATACCCTATATAAGTATACTCGTTTAATCTCTTTTTTAGTGTTAATTTCTTATTAAAATATATTAAAGCATTGCATATTTCTATACGATCTGTGGACATTAATAGATTCACCTTAAATGACACTAACAGCTCGCCTGACAGATGTTGGTATCTGTTGCATTTCTGCTAAGATGATGACATCTATAAGAATTACACTGTACAACACAATTTATCTTAGAAGGCTACAAAGGTTGTGAGAGATCTTTAAGGCATTATTTATTCTCGATTTAAAATCTTGTGAACGCAACTTTCTGCAATTTGACAAATGAGTTAGGAATTCCCACTCTCTACTATCGAGTTCTCGATAAATTTTGAAAGCCTTTGCATCATAGCATCATATTCTCTTCCAACACATCTATCATCATCGAGGTTTGAATATTTTTTGTTGTATTTCATTTGTTACATGTGATAAGTTTTTGCAACACGACATGTGACCCAATATTGCAAATTTTTTGGCAACAATTTACACTATCTTGCTTTTTTTTCTTTTGTTAGCTGTGCAAAGCGTAAAATTTGCAATTAATTGTGAATTTGTGAAATTCTGACAAATACAACATTTTTGAGTGTGTTTTCGTGTGAAAAATATAAATAAATGAGCCATGCCTTTTTCTAGGATAAACAAACCAGAATTAGTTTATACTAAAAATGGTCAAATAAAAGCCTTAATTATTGTTTCGTCTATTTAAATCAGTATAAAAATATATTATTATTTAAATGTTTGCCACTGTGGACCCCCATGTGCATGCACTTTCGATTAAATTATCTTTTAAATTAAATAAACTCGAGGCACTGCTGATGGATATGCGGCAGATGTATCCCATTCATATAGTATATAAAAATATATGCAGAAAAAAAGAGAGCGGCAATTGAACTTATGTATGTATTTTACATGCACATTGGCGGAAGAATTTTGAGTTCAAAATACGCTGCTCATGGCAATTATAAGATTACAGCAGGTATTACATTAAGTATTTGCAATATATTGTATTACTGGTAGGGTAATCTTTAATTCAATAAAGGAAATTCGGAGTGTTCTCAATGCAATATTAGGCTGATGGTGTATGGGATATAGAAACATAGCATTCGTTCATGCGAGATTGATTCAAAAAAAATATTTGATAGTTGAAGCACAGTTTGCTAACTTTTTCCAAAATCATCTCTGTTTTATCGGCTAATTTAGTGTGTATCTCATCTAAGAAACACTAAAATTCTTATAATATTTTGTGAATATAAATATAAAAACTATTTTTAAGTACAATATTATATCTATTAAATAAAATAATAAATATATATATATATATGAATAGGCATAGTCAAAAATATTCACAAAAAATTAGAACCCACTTACCTCCTAAGTCATCAAGAGTGAATAATTAAAATGTCACTTTACCACGCGTAACGGTTGAGATGAACATTTTTGTGTATGATTACTAAATATATAAAAATAAAAAAAATATATATAACAGAAAAGTTAAAAATGGCCACAATTATTTGTTCGAGATAAGAAAAAAAATTGTCAACCCTGATGAGTGAAACGACTGACGCCTTTGATAAGTAGCTGTCATCAAGAAATTTGCGTACGCCGACAGATAGTACATAGAGAGCACTGTACGATACAGTACATGCTCATTAACATTACTCACAAAGATTTCTACTGCAATAGCTGAAAAGAAAATAATGAAGTTTTGTCTAAAACATCTGCTTGGGTTCAGGATCTTTCATAATAAAAAATTGTTGGTTATTTCAAGAACAAGACCCTTAAATTTTTTGAAAAATTCAACGGTTTTTCTTCCTCTTCTTTAGCACTATAACAGTTGGTCGATCTGGGCCGAGTAGACTTCAACAATTTCTCCAATTGCCCCTTTCTCAAAATGTACATATATGGACTAACCGTCCAATTGTTCTCCGCAAGATTTTTAGAGACGTCCGAGAAAGCGTGGTCTACCGAAAAAGATGGAACCTTGAACGGTATGTTCAACAAGATCTTTAGAGCAGTCCGCTGGAGCAAGGATCTACTCGATTACTGCTAATATCCCAAGTGGAGACAGATCCCATAAAGTTCAAGGTACTTCTTGCTCGCGGGGAGGGCTATAAAGAACTTGCGGAGAACAATTGGACGGTTAGTCCATATATATACATTTTAAGACATTGCTAAATAACGGTTTAAAGAAGAAAGTAAATCATTGAATTTAATGATACAAGATATGGAACTGGCTATTATTGTGATGGTTTCACTCAAAGTAATTATATCGAGTGAACACTGTACTTTCCGTTGTCTTTTTACTATTGCTGCGTTCGCTAGGCCGTCAATCTGACCGCCAATTTGAGCTTTGCGCATATCAGTTGGTATTTAACTGACAATAATGCTTCCGTTCGGCAACACGTTGCGCCGATGTGATACTGCCAATAACAACATGTACAAGTCAACAACAACAATATGTCGCAATAGCGCCGGTGAATAACACCAAACACAGCTGCCACGCTTGTGTGACGCTTGACGGATGGCTGGGTGAGTCGTTTGCTGATCGTTCGCTTGGATAGGCAAGCCGAGCATTAGGCTAACAAGCATTGGAAGGGTGTTCTGTGAGCGGGAAATACTTGTAAACGCTTTGCCATTACAAATGAGCCACAGCAACACTACATACCCTTTCAGTGCGGCAAAATTCTATGCCGGTGTTAGTCCTGCCATTTTATTGCTATTAAAAACGTGTGCGTTTGTGTGTTGGTGAGCAGCAACAACAATAAAGCGTATGATTTATATACGAGTACAGCGTAGCTAATGTAAATAATGAATGAGCAGCATATTATTTAAATAATAAAGTCAAAGCAAATAAAAAAATGAGAAAATATTTTTCTTTAAAAAAAAAAGAAAAGAAACAAACAACAACAAGGCAAGCAGCAGCGCGTAATGTGGACTGTGAGTTGCACATTTACTCGCTCTCTCGACACCTCAGCCGCAACAATATCCGAGTCGTGGTGGTAGACGCAACAGCTCACGAGCACCAACAATAACAACAGCAACAGAAACATCAGTCAACATCAGCAAAGACATTAAGCGTTCAGTATAAATCGTCGAGTAGCTATTCGGCGGGCCCGCAGTAGCGCTGAGTAGCCAGAGATACAAAGTACTTATGCATAAC